>NC_057801.1:44054166-44069000 GCF_018294505.1 Triticum aestivum | reverse complement strand
CCTCTCGCTCGACCAGAACTGTCGAGGACACCCAAACCCTAGAAAAAAACTATGTTGGTCTCCTACCCCCTCCCGCCGCGCCCCTACCCGACAAACTCTCTCGAGGCCACTGAAATTTACCAAGTTAAAAGAGCGTTGTCGTCGAGGCCGCCCCAAACCCTTGAAGCGTTGTGTCGAGGCCACCCCAAACCCTTGCAGCGTTGTCGAGGCCACCCCAAACCCTAGAGAAGCAGCGTCGAGGCCACTAATATGATTCCTTATTGTGATTAGCTAGCTAGTTCTACGTTTGGCACTTATATATCCATCTGTCATGTTTGAATAATAATTGCCATGTTGTAAATATTTGCAACAACTACAGAGCACCCCCGAGACGAAGCAACAGAAGCGCTGTTGGGGGACATAATCGCAAAAGGAAGTGATGTCATTGCGTCATTTCTCAACGACACCGATGGTCTGGAAGGACGGGGTAGTGAAGAAGAAGGCTATGATTATGATGGCTCTGGTGACCCATTAATGCCAGTACAAGAAGGAGGCTATGATTATCATGGCTCCGGTGACCCAATGCAGGTACAAGAAGGAGACCGTGATGACGGCTCCGGTGACCGAACCGAGTCCGGCCAGGTATATATCTCAGTTAAGCCCGTGCTGACTAGCTAATTAATGCATTCATTGTTTTCATATGTACACATATTAATTAACTCTCGTCTTTCTTCTTTTCTCTAGCCCTCCGGATCGAGCACAACTTCGGTAAAGAAACGAGGCCCGAAGAAAAAGTTGTGCTCGGATGAAAGGTTTGAGATCACAGCAATCGCGCGTGATGGAAAGCCGATTGAACCCATCCGGACAAAGGATGCATTTCGTGCTTAGTGCGGGGTTCTTGTTAGGGACAAGATCCCGATCAGTATCCACCAATGGTTAAGTCCTAAGAAAGAAGAACCTGAGGTGTCTTATATCTCCGATATGCAGAAAGAAGATCTTTGGACAACGCTTAAGGAAAATTTCACCCTACCGCCAGAGGAGGATCCGGAGAAGCCAGTTAAGGAGCAATTGATAAAGTCTCATGCTCTTAAGATGATGGCAGAACTATTCAGGAGGTGGAAGAATGAACTTAAAACAGATTTTATTGACGAAGAAAAGACACCAGAATTCATCGGAAAGTATGAGAAGATCAGCGATCATTGGCCCGCATTTGTGGCCCACAAGACATTGGAAAAGAGTAAGAAGATGTCAGAGACAAACAAGAAAAATGTTGCGAAGAAGAAGCATCACCATCGCACGGGGTCAGGTGGCTACCTCAAAGCCCGACCTTTGTGGGACAAGGCTGAGAATGACCTGATTGCTAAAGGGGTCGAACCAGAGATATTGAACTGGCCAGACCGTTGCCGGACATGGTTCTTCAGGGTTGGAGGAACCTTGGACCCTATATTAGGGAAGTGCGTTTGGACAGAAGAGCAACTATGAATACCCGTTAGGAGGCTTTAGGACTATATCGAGAAAGCGCGGCAAGGGACGTTCGTTCCAGACGGAGAGTACGACGAGCTCACAATGGCCCTCAGGAATCCTGAGCACCCTGGACGGACATGAGGCACGCTAGGCTCCATTCCGTGGAAGGCTGGGTTTCCAGACACAGGGGGTTACAAAAGCCAGGAGAGGAGGAAGAAAGTGGAGCATAGACAACTACAGGCGCTGCACGAAAGGGTACAAGGGCTAGAGGAACGAGAAGCAGATCGCAGCAAACAACCTGCCGAAGCTTCCCTTGAAGCTACCCCGCCATCTCGGCGGAGAAGAAGCATGGCTTCCACCGAGCAGACTCAGCAGCTAAAACCTGTCTTCACTGCTCCTAGTAGCTACCCCGTGGATGCTATCACGGAGTCTCAACATTGCCACCTTATGGCTCGATGGATGACATTGAAAGTCAAGGCGGCTGTTGGCTCTGTTTTACCTACTGAACCTGGCACAACCTACCACGGCAGGTCGATTCCAGAAGGATATGCTAGGGTGATGGTGTATCAAATAACAGACGGATTTGAGGACCTTGAGCTTGACCACCCTACGGGTGAAGGGGAGATTCGGCTAGGTTCTTCTCTGAAGACTCCATGCCTATGGCGGAAGGACCTCATCAACCTTCCGAACTAGACGTCTCCGCCACCTCCTCCTCCTCCGGCGAGTCAGGGCACTCCGCCTCCTCCTGTGCCTCCTCCTCCAGCGAGTGATCAGGGCACTCAGCCTCCTTCTCCGGCACATGGCGGCACTCCGCCTCCTTCTCCGCCTGTGCCGGCGCGCCTGAGCAGCCAGCCTCGTCCTTCTCCGCCTCGTCAACAAGGGCGGAAGAGACCTGCCGCTGCTCCGGCTGCTCCGTCGCGTCGTCCATCTCCTCCACCTTGTAAGAAAGGAAAGACAGCCGCAGCCGCTCTGTCTGCTCCAGCGTCTAGCAGTACAACCAGAGGCAGGCAATACAGATACGATCCTGCTCTGAAGACTCCAGAGAAGTTACCATACGAGAGGAGCCAGGAGGAAAACACGAAGATCGTGCAAGCCGAAGTGACCAACTTCTTTGAAGGGGTGAAAGCAAAGAAAAATTCACCTCCGGAGGAGAAGATAGATCTGGTAAAATCGAAGCGTACTATGGCTGCCCCGAAGAAACCACCAAAGTCTCCGATGAAAGGCAACTATGAGCGCATTCTTACAAAGTCATTTATCGAAGCAGAGCGGTCGGGAAGTACTGTCAGTGGTCAAAAGTTAGCAGAACGACAAGCTGGGAAAAAAGTTTCCCGGCTCGGTGAACAAGCTAACCAATCGTTCACCCCGCTCCAGGTGTCTAGCGTCGTCACTAATCATCCGGGCGGGACAATGGTGCCCAGTTATAACGATCTTGGAGATTACCTGCCCGACGATGCACATTTTGATATAATGGAGGTGGACGAACACAAATACGAGTACGGGAAGTGTCTCGTCAAAGATGAAAGATCTCTAACAACGATGATGCGGATATTCCATGATTTGTATATGAAAACCTGCAGAGAGTCTCAGGGGAGGGGGGGTATTTTGGCGCTGAGAGTTAGAGAGGAGCATGACCTCATTGGAATTGAACTGCTGAATGTTCCATTTGAGGAGTTCTTCGAGTTTTTCAATTTAAAGGCCCTCGATAAGTTAATGATCACTTGCTACTGCCTGTAAGTAGTACTACTTCTGTCATTAAGTCTCTCGATATAGGTGAGCTCTTTCATTGCATCCATTTTTAATTATCCTCACTATATTATGCAGATTGAAGATCGTCGAATTGAAGAAAAGACAAATCGGTGATATTGGGTTCATTAACACAAATCTCATAGATGCATATATGGTTAAATTTCAGGCCAAAGATACCGAGGCCAAGCTGCTACAATCGTTTGTATTAAATCAAAACAAAGCTATAATACTCTTCCCTTACGAATTCCAGTGAGTGTTACTGTCTTATGCATATTCAGTTTCCCTTATTAGTCGAGGTATAGTAATGTAATTGATGAGTTATGCATGTGTGCACGGGTTTCACTATATTCTCCTAGAGATTAAGCTTGAGCAGGGACTAGTAACCGTCTTAGACTCGAGACGAAAAGATCCCAAGGAGTATGCGGACATGACTGCAATTCTAGAGAAGTAAGTTAAATCGATCATTATCGCACCATATCGGCAACTTCAATTTGTTCGTTTCCTGATATCAAGTAATTGTTTTCTTTGTCTGGCAGGGTTTGGAATAAATTCACCTCAAAAACTTCGGGACTGCCGTAGAAGCTGGAACTTAGACACCCGAAAGTAAGTACTATAGTAGGATGTTTCACGCATCTCCTAGTGATTCAAGCGCTAGTTTCATCAATACCATTTAGCATGCTTGCTAATTATCGGTTTGATTGACCTCTATTTCTTGTAAAGTGGTTGTGGCAGGAACAAGGGAATAATTATTGTGGATAATACATTTGTGAGTCCATCCGCCACACGACCTGTGAGCGGGGCTACTCCGACAAACAATATGAAGTGTGTAAATAATAATATTAACAATTTTATTTTATTACCATCATTTGTGTTCAGTTTTATTTATTCATATATATGTATTGACCCCCTTCTTCAAATTAGATATTTCGGATGCGGGATGAACTCCTACCACTAGATCGTATGCGAGGAATTCAAAGGAATTGGCGGCATTCTTTCTTGACCACACCACTCATAGCTACATCTTGGCCATCCTCACTGTCGTCACCTTTGAGTTCAATATAGGCCACCCTATTTCTTTTCCTTCTAAACACTGTCAATTGATGAAGGTGTTTGTGGCTGCTAGAATTAATGTCTCAATGTTCCAAATCTGCTGCTCTAAAGGTGCCAACGTCCGTAAGGGAATTTGTGAATGATGGGTTCAGTAGTAAGTCAAATCTCCTGACATGTAGTTTTCAGCCAGACAAGATGATGTTCATGCCATTTTCTTAACTATGTCACCCATTTTCAGCTATTGTACTGAGAAACAAATTCTAGCAATGAATGAGTAATGCACTTACAGATGCGAGAGTGCATCTTAACAGAGATGGAAAAAGTCTTGCTTTGCTAAATTACGCCTGGACATGCATGGTAAGAATAAAATCCAGATCAATTACAGTTAAAGCAAGTTGATTCTCCCATCATTGAGAACAAACTTGTTTTAATTGAGAGTATTCTATTGGAGCGCAGGTAGTTTTCCTTGATCCATGTACTGGCATATTTTACATAATCTTGTTACTGTTCGAAGTGGGCATCGAATAGTTGAGTCTTATAGCCTTTTTTAGTGTGTTAATATTTGAAAGGGGAACAGGGCAATGTTGCACTCTTGCTGTTGTTAGAGCACATTATTTTATAGTTAATGATGCGAACAGGGCAATGTTGCACTCTTGCAATGTTGCACTCTTGCTATATTCCAAACTGCTTTTTATTCTGCTCATATGATATTGCTCATCTTTTGTTTTCTGTCGTGATGCCTCGTGTATTTAAGGTAGATAATGCTCTAAATTTTGTGTTTCTTGAACATGGCCAAGGAAATGGATACAATTTCTTGAACATGATCTAGTATTTTAGAAAAGTGATTTAATACAATTTTGCAAAAAAACTCATTTCAGGCACTCGGAAAATGGAAAATGGTTTTTTCGTCCAAAGAAAATGAGAACTTCCTTAGGCAACATTGTTTGCCATTCCAAGATGCACCCTTGTGCACAATATTAGATCATTTTAACAAACTATGCCATGAATGTGGCCATAAGATTGATCATTTGATAGCTAATTTCTGAGAACATTTTTTTAAAATAATTACCGTATTACAAGTTTATTATTTTTCCTGGAAACTTGGTCACATATAATGACACAATGCGAAGGTTTTCCAATTTTTTTTTAAATTTTTATGCCTGTTTCAAAATGCGGTCAAAACGGCGGGCTTGACCGTTCCTATCTAGTGGTTGAATGTTGGAATTTTTTTGGTGTTTCTCTGATTAAATAGATACTTATGTACCTAGAAATGATTTTTGGAAAAAATAAATAGCAAACTATGAGGCAGCTGTAGTTCAAATTTGACCCGCTTCCAACTGAATCGGCGAGAATTTGTCTTTTTCACCAGAGGTGGATCAACACTTTTGACACCCAACCATTTTGTCAATTGTGCATTAAATATGGCCTGGTATTTTAGAAAATTGATCTGGTCCAATTTTACAACAAATATATTATAGGTCCTTCAAAAAAAAACTCATTTTAGGCACTCAAAAAATGGAAAATGAATTTTCCGTGCAAAGAAAATGAAAACTCCCTTAGGCAACATTGTTTGGAATTCGAAGATGCACACTTGTGCACAATATGAGATCATTTGAAGAAACTATACCATGAATGTGGCCATAAGATTGATCATTTGGCTTGAAAGCCATGAATCTTCATGCATGATAGCTCATTTTTTAGAACACTTTTTAAATTTCCGTCTTACAAGTTTATTATTTTTCCTGGAAACTTGGTCACATATAATGACACAATCTGAAGGTTTTCCAATTTTTTTATTTTTTTGAATTTTTTATGCTCGTTTCAAAATGTGGTCAAAACAGCGGGAATGACCGTTCCTAGCTAGTGGTTGAATCTTGGAATTTTTTTGGTTTTTCTGTGATTAAATAGATACTTATGTACCTAGAAATGATTTTTAGAAAAAATAAAGAGCAAGCTATGAGGCAGCTGCAGTTCAAATTTGACCCGCTTCCAACTGAATCAGCAGAAATTTGTCTTTTTCACGAGAGGTGGATTAACAGTTTTGATACCCAACCATTTGGTTATTTGTACATTAAATATGGTCTAGTATTTTAGAAAAATGATTTGATACAATTTTGAAACAAATATTTGGTATGTTCTTCACAAAAAAACTCATTTTGAGCACTCGAAAAATGAAAAATGAATTTTCATGCAAAGAAAATGAAAAGTTCCTTATTACTATTTTGTTATTTTTTTCTTCTAAAAACTAGGTCACATTGATGACATGATGAGAAGGTTTTGCATTTGTTTCATTTTTTTCCAATTTATCAGGTCAAGTAAATAGCTGAGATGATCTAACATCTTATTTTTAAATTTATCACGATCAATTTAATTGGTCATAATATTGTAGTGCGTTCTGATTGGTCTGTGGACAAGGCACACGCATCATGCACAAAACACCATTGGATCCTCCCAGATCCAATGGTAGTCGTCGCTCCTCGCCTCCCCCACCAACCCCACATGAGGCGAAACCCTAGCTGGCATCTTCCATCCACCCCCCCCACCTCCTTTCTTTCTTTCTTTCTTTCTTTCTCTCCCTCCCCTCTCCCCTGATGCAGATCCCCCTCGTCCCCTCAGACCCCCCTCCCCCGATCCCACCAGCCGGTGGCGACCACCCCGCATCCATGGCCTCCCCGCACCCATCGTCACCGCATCGCCACCCCGACCCCTCCCTTCCTCACCGCATCGCCACCCCGAAGCCACCTCCCTTCCCTAACCCTACACCCGTACCTCAACCCGTCGGATCCCCCTTCTCCGCTGCCGCTCCCCCTCCTCTCCCCTCAACCGGCGGCCAGATCCACCCACTCCCTCTCCCCACCCACTCACCCAACTCCCTCTCCGTCGCCGCCATCTAGGCCGGCAGCCATCTCCGATGCTCCAGGCATCGCTAACCAGGGAGGAGGCATGGAGATGAGCTTCGGGGGCGGAGGTGGAAGGGAGTGCTCGTCATCGTCCACAGTGGCAGTGGCGGTCGCGGCCGCCTCGACGACCGAGGCAGAGGAGCGGCAATTGCTCAAGGGGGAGATGGTGGTGCAGCCGCTGTGCGAGCAGCTGGTGGCGGTGCACGTCGGCTGCCTGTGCGCGGCGCACGTTGGCTGCCTACGCGCGGCAGCTGGTGGCGGCGCTCATCGACGCGCAGCTCACGCAGTCCAGCGGCCTCCTCCAGTCCTACGCCACCCACCACCGCCCCTTCCTCTCCCCGCACGACAAGCAGGAGAACTTCCACCATGCATCGACTGGTGAGTCGTGTTCATCCTCATGTGCGTGTGTGCATGCACGTCGTCGTTGTTGAGGCCGGGCGTTTGTGTCTATGTGTGCAGGCGCAGTCCAGCTGCCTCCTCCACTCCTATGTCGTCGCTGATGAAGAACAACATCAGAGTCTGGGTTTACAGGTATGCATGATAGGCGTTTTCGGATACTACTTGATTAGAGTCTCTGATGTGACATTCCAGAATAGAAGTGAAATGATTTGTGGTGTACATGCAATGCTGAAAAAAATGGCCACTGACCTTTTGTTTGTAGTGGAGACACTAACGCGAGGGTGCCCGTCACTTCCAGTAGGCTCTCTGTCAACCAGCTCCAGCTCCCTGTGGCAGCAAAATGGAGGCCATGGTTCCGCAGCACCAAGGTGCTTACTTATGATCACCACTTCCTTGCCCAAATCTTTTCACTGCAACAACAAGATAATGCAACAGATTGTTGCTAAAACTTATAATTCAGTTGCTACAGACATGCATGGAAATAATTTTAGCCTGTTGAGACTCTCATATCATGATTATTACCTGCTTTTGCTCGGACTCAGTAAATATGATGATCTATTCGATCTTGTGAACGCAGGATGTTGTAGTGCTTGTTCAGGGAGTAGCTGTTGTGCCCATGGTGTGGACGAGCCGAGAACCGGCAATGAGGGTGACAGATCTGGGAGCAGTGCCCTTCTCCTCAAGGTGCAGCCGCCGGCCTTGTCCTGCTCGAGGAGCGGCAGGGGCGCACCCAGCCACCAAGGTCAAGGTCGCCGCCGTCAAGGGATTCTTCAACCTGGACCTCGACGTCCACGGTGCCGTCGTCCAGCCATCCAAGGGAAAGGTGCTCCCCTCCCTCCCTCCCCCATCTGTTTGATTCGATCCGACAGCTATGGACTTGGGTTCCCCACGCCTCTCTGTTTTCTATGTTTATTGGTGCTCTGCAGGAGAACTCAACTCACTTGTTGCAGGGAAGGAGAGGAGGGTGACGCACGGCCTTGGAGAGGAGCAGCAGCACCAACTCAAGGTCCTTTCTCCTCTCTTGTTTCTAAGTTAGCTAAGCATAATCTGTTGTTTAATCCAAATTGTGTTATCAAAAGTTGCACAGAATGTGTTGCTTTTGATTGGTATTTGTTCAAAGACATTCAGCTGTGTTGCGACGCTATCATTCTACTCCTAAGGGAAACACATAAGGATGTGCTAGTAATATAGTTGTTCAAATCATATATTTGCTTGTCGGTTTTCCTCTTCTGTTTTAGTGGTTCGCTGGATTGCGATGCTGTGAACAACCAGTGATGTTGCTGCTGGTCAAACCATATAGTTGTTCAAATCATATATTTGCTTAGCTGTGTTGCGATGCTATCATTCTACCCCTAGCATGAAACTATATGCTCGGGCATTTGTGATTCTGGGAACAACCAGTGATGCTGCTGCTGTTGTACACCATAAATGATGTGATTCTATGCACAACCAGTGATTCTGTGCACTATAAAATTTAGCTCACTTTCTTAATGTGATGCTGCTGCTGTACACCATAAATTACTGAACATTTGTTAACACTCCAAAAATACAGTATTTTCTACTAGCCTATTAGTGTTAGCAGTATTTGCTGCTGGAGTATTTAAAATTAGCTGAAACTATTCCTTTAATGCTTGCGTAAACTTTTTTAAAGATGAATTGGAGTACTCCTTTAATGAATGTTTTGTGTAGTCTATTGCTTGCATCAGTACTTTTTTGCTGCTGTCCAAGTTCCTGAAGAACAAATCATACAACCATTATGTTGTTTATTGATGCAGTTTCTCACCTTTTTGCTGCTGATGTTTAGTTCCTTGCTTGATTCTGGATACTATTAAGTTGAAATAAAATTGTATGAGAAAATGATCACTAAACTAAGGAGGCTTAACCTGATAATAACTTATTTTATGTTAATAGCCTACAATGTTGTCTTGGAGCTTATTGTCCAAAATAATTCATCTACTTTTTGTGTCCTTCAGGAATGTGTATCCTTCAGGACAACTCAAGCCCCTCCTCCTCTCCTGTACATGAATATGAGATGTTGTGCATGCAAGATCTGAGCCAAATGGCATATTGTAATCTTTTTATTGCTGGTTTTTATGTACGATGTCATGAAGATGTACGTTTGAAATGTTGCTTTGATAGCAAAATTGTATTCCTATGTACATGCTGCTTTGACAGCAAAATTATGAAAAATTCTCAACAATATATATGGGAAAAATTGTATTCATGTGTACTGCACCTGAAAAGGCTATAGCCAAATGAAAAGGCCAGCAAAAAACAAAATGAAATGGCCAAAAAAAAGAAATTTACAAGAAAAAGTAAAGGCCCCCCAAAAAAAGGCTTGCAAAAATTGGGCTTGGCCCATTTAGTTGACCATAAAAAAACATAAATATGTTGGAATTAGTGTGCTCTGCCCATATAAAAGACAGCATTGCACCGGGCTGAATCTTGTGCCACATCAGCTTGCCATGCTAGATGCCTACGTGGCCTGGGGAGGTTGCTAGTGACCAAAACGCCACATTAGACGTATTTTCGTCGTAAACGTCTATGACCATTCCAGAAGAAAGGTCGCTATAGTCAGTTTACGACCGCCAGCTTTTGACCTTATGTTTTTGGTCACAAAAAGGTCACAAATTGAAAACAGTGACCATTTAGTGACCAATAGTGCTGGACACAAGTTGACATATTTCTTGTAGTGCATGGGTCCCCCCACCACCACCACACACACACCCACCCCCACGACGAAACTCCTCCCGGTGCAATCACATAGTGAATCTAGCCTTCTTATCATCTTCAGTTGACTACTATTGCTAGCTAGATCAAGACGGCCCATGCTGCAGTTGCTCAGCTTATGCTGGTCGCCCTAGTGGCCGCTAGCTATGCTCCTCGTAGCCACCAATGCGGCCATCTCCTGTGGACAGGTGAGCTCTACCTTGAATCCCTGCATCTCCTATGCCAGTGGCAACGGCGCCAACCCGACTGTGGCCTGCTGCAGCCGTGTCAGCAGTGTGGCCAGCGTAGCACGAAGCACCGCTGACGAGCAAGTGCGTGCAAGTGCACTACAAGAAATATGTCAATTTGTGACCACCACTATTGGTCACTGAAAGGTCATGGTTTTTCATTTGCGACCTTTTTGTGACCAAAAACAGAAGGTCAAAAGTTGGCAGTCGTAAACTGACTATAGCGACCTTTCTTCTGGAATGGTCGTGGACGTTTATGACCAAAATATGTCCACTGTGGCGTTTTGGTCACTAGCAACCTCCCCAGGCCACGTAGGCATCCAGCGTGGCAAGCTGATGTGGCACAAGATTCAGCCCGGTCCAATTCGGTTTTCTACATGGGCCTAGCCCAACAATTTGGCCTTTTTAGTTATCATTTTTTTTGTCATTCCGGTCTGCTACATGGGCCTGGCCTAATATTTCAGCCTTTTTTGTTTTTGGGTCGAGGCCTTTTTGGCTGAACGGTTCGTATTTTTTTAGGAGGTGGGTCCAATACTCAAATGGGTCCAGATTGTCATGTTCTAATATGTGGGTCCATATTTTCAATTCACCGGTAAATAAATAACCAATATTCAAATCAAAACAACCAGAAAGTACAAATAATACTTCAAATAAGATAATACTTCAAATAACAGCCAAAATAAGTATGTTACATCATATAACTTAGATACAATGGTAATCACAGCCACAAGCTCTACAAGTCTCTACAAGTGTAATCACAACCACAAGCTCTACAAGTGCCCTTTGACAGCTTTGAGTGGCCCTTCGGTTTCTATTAGTCCCGATTTGAGGAATACACCAGGCTTCAGGGTCTTCTCCATAGTGTCGACCAAGATCTCACCCTTCATCGGCACCAGAGTGATGCACCCGAACATTGCAGGGAAAAGGATTACCTGCCAAAAGCCAAATTTATACAAGATATCAGCCTTTCAGTGGTGCAGAATATCAGACAACCACGCTTCAGCATTACAAGGCATGGAAACGTAAAATGCAATTTTTTCACAAAGGGCATACAACCGCAAATTTACTATCCACAAAATTAAATTCGAAAAAACAAATGAAACGGTGAAGTGCATGTCAGCCTTAGTGTTTCTACTTCCTACAAATGAATGAGACCATGGTGTTTCAACCTTTTTTAGAACACTATTCTATAACAATATATATTGAGCATGCTATAGCAGAATCTTGAATTTATGGTTTCTATACTTCTACATTATATATCCTCAATAATATAGACCTTTTTTCTACATACTGTACACGGCAATAGGAGAAAAAAATCTAATAAAATCATTACACGCTTGCCAATAAAAATGACAAGTTAACTACACACAAGGGAACATAAACTTGAGAGGTTGAGATCAAGGCCTATCAACTACATCATATATATGCATTAAAAAAGAAGGCCACATGGACGACCAATGCATCATAATTACCAGTTTTACACACTACAGGACCATTCATCAGTAATAGTAGAACTCAACCATTCATCAGTAACAGTAGCAATTTAATCTTACTAAAGATAGGCACTACAGCCAGAACTTACACGCAAAGATCCTGGAATTTTATGCACAACACCAGGAGATTAGCTATATGAACACAATACCAGAATTTTATGCATCATGAATGAAGAAATCAAAATAGGATGCTTCGCTTTACTTGTGTGCGGAGGATAAGCAAAAGTAGCAGCACATGCTTTTCCTATTTGCTTTGCTTTCCTATTAGCATCTCCGGTCAATCAAACAGGATGCAGCAAGTGATTACATTAACCCCGATTCAAATATTTGATGTACTGGACAATCATTTCATGCAGCCACATATAAACATACTACTACAAGGGAATTACAGCTTTTATTTTAAGCATAATGTTTAAGTACGTAAACTTTCCTCAAGAGTCCCTACACACTACTACTCAACTACTGTACGTTAGTAGTACTCTGTCAGTAAGCAGCAGAGGAGATTGAAACGTAAGGACCATGTGTGTGTGTGTAGAAAACACACACAATAAACACTGAACATCACTAGTCACCCTGCACACAGCAAGCTTCACATGTTCAAAACATGTCAACATGTTGAGCAGTTAGGGAATCACGAGAAGGAAGTAGGAGGGTGGATCACGATGGTCTCACCTTGTTGCCGTCGTCCTCATCCAACCCCGGCGACCAAGTACACATCCAAGCCAGTTTACAAATCCATGGGTGCTAGCTTGCCTACCAGCACCAGCATTGTGCCCCTGGATGCCACAAAAACAACCTAACTTGTAAACATAGATAGAGAAGAACAAAATGTATAATGAGCATGCATGGTAGTAACAATCTTCCATATAATGTTTACTCAACAAACATTTTTTAGCTTAAAAGTAGAAGCAAATTATGGGCTATTCTTTCAATCATGATAAAATGATTGATCAGGCCCCCAAAATACATTTGAGTGGCAGGACACGGCATAGGACAGGCCACTCCGTAATTGAAATACTGAACTGGGTTGTTAGAGCTAACTGTAGTGAGACTAGCAGAACGACAAACAAGACGAAAATATAAATACAAGGCCAACTGAAACTGGGTTTAGTACACAGGTACAGTTTAAAAGCAAATCAGATCAACTATAAAATCATTCCGAGCTTTGACTGGGCGTTTGTTCTTTAGCAATTTTTTTGATATAATCCAAAGTTATGGACATGCTTTATTGGTATGAGGAAAGCAGGATCGATATATATCAGAACTTGTTGTTTTCTGTATCAAGGAATGAAATTATGTGGTTTGGAAGCATTTTTTGAAGTGTGCAGTGTTCAGGATTCAACTGGCTTCCAGAATTATAGAACTGAGGCTGTGAGTGGAACTGAGGCTTTCAGATTCTACTTACTCTCTACTGAATAACTGGAAATTACTACTCCAGTAAGTAACAACTCCCTAACTCCATCTAGAAGTTGGACACTGACTCTCAGTTATACTGATTCAGTCATAGCTTACATTTAGCTACTTCCAGAAATCAAATCATCATCCAAACGCAAACTGTGTGGCACATATTTCACGTACCATGTACACAGACAGATCCGGGCGGCCACCAGTGCCCGCACGATGCAACCCTCACTTCTGCTTCAGCAACCTGCGAATTCCAAACAGAGAGTCAGCCAATAAATTTCCGAACATCTTCAGAGATGATATTTGGATTAGCGGAAGTGTCCTACTCACCAGCGCACAGCCTTTCTAGTTACAGCGTTGTCGCCAACGGCAGCGCGGATGGCCGTCTCCGTGACCGGCGCCGCCTTGGACTGCGAGAGCGACTTCATGATCAAGTCCACCCTCCTCTGCCGGCCCGGCATGGTCGGCCTTCCCTTGACACAAGACAGAGACATGGATATGATATGAGATGGATGGAAACCACACAAACAATGGATTTGTTATGGTTCAGATTAAGAAAATATGCAAACCCCTTGATATTTGTTATGGATCTCGCAGCAGCAGCAAAGTATGGCAGACGAGATATTTAGAAAAGGGAAAGAGATTGACCTGACCATGGCCTCCACAAAGAGAGGGACGGCAGGAAGGAAGGAAGGAAGGGCCTTCCATGGCCATGGCCATGGGGATGGTGCTCCTCATTCACACGTTCCATGGTGATGACCTGCACAAACCAACCGCACGGGTCAGACCAACAAATCCAGAAGAAGATGAGGGGGGGAGGGGAGGGGAGGGGCTATGGTTACGGGAGGAGGATGGGCGTACGTACCTTGTGCGTCGTCGGAGATGCTGCAGGGTCACCGGAGAGAGCTCGACGACGGCGTGGGGGGACCAAAACCCTAGGCGCCGGGGAGGGGTCCTCTGCCACTGTGCTGCGCTGCGCTGCGTGGTTGGGGAGGGGAGAAGAGCTCCGTCTCCATCTCCGTCCCCATGACGGAGGTCCTGGACGGATGGAGCTCAACGACGGCATGGTGGTGGCGTACCACTCTCCCTCTCCGTCTCTCCTGTCCCGAGCCTGGCAGATCTGGCCGCAACCTGACTTTGTCGGCTCGATCTGCAGCCTGGGAGAGAAGGAGAGGCCGTCGGCGGCGGCTGATTTGGGGGAACGACAGACAGGGAGAGGAGGAAGATGAGGACGACGAGGAGCCGCGGGGCTGCGGCAGGGCTGCGGCGAAGTTGTCGAGGTCTAGGTCTGCGACGAAGGAGAGGTAGGGCATGGCCGTGTGGGTGGAGAGGTAGGGGGCGAGGTACGGGCACTGGAACCCTAGGATGACGACGACCTGGGTCGGTGGATGGATCCCGGAGCGGAGCGGAGCAGAGGTTGGGGTGGTGGGTGAGGAGGAAGG
>NC_057801.1:44039732-44053884 GCF_018294505.1 Triticum aestivum | reverse complement strand
CAGGGAGAGGAGTGGATCGGGAGGGGGGGCGCGGCGGCGAGGAGATGGGGGATCCAAAAGGAGGAGTGGTGTGTGGTGGCGGTGGATCCAGAAGGGAGAGAGGGAGAGAAGGTGGAGAAGGTAGGGAAGTGGGGCGTGGGGGTTGTGTTAGGGCTAGGTGGGTGAGAGGGTGGGGGTGAGGGCTGCCGTTGGATCCACGAGCATCCAACGGTGCTTGATGCATGATCCGTGTGAGATGGCTATGGCCCAATCAGAACAAAGTACACGTGTATAATGTTATGACCATTTAGCATTGGACGTTATGACCATTCAAAATTGGTCGTGGTCAAATAAAAATAAAGTGTAAAATCATATCACCATTTTAATTTTTATGTTTTGAGTGTCCAAAATGAATTTTTTTTTGAGAAGAAGCTATCAAATATTTGCACGAGGTGCATCTTGGAATTCCAAACAAGGTTGTCTAAGAGAGTTTTCATTTTCTTTGCATGGAAAATTAATTTTTTATGTTTCGAGTGCCCGAAATGAGGTTTTTTTGTGAAGAACCTACCAAATAATTATAGCAAAATTGGACCAAATCATTTTTCTAAAATACTAGGCCATATTTAATGCACAATTGACCAAATGGTTGGGTGTAAAAAGTTTTGATCCACCTCTGGTGAAAAAGATAAATTTCCGCCGATTCAGTTGGAAGCGGGTCAAATTTGAGCTGCAGCTACCTCATAGTTTGCTCTTTATTTTTTCAAAAAATCATTTCTAGGTACATAAGTATCTACTTAATCAGAGAAACGTAGAAAGTTTTCCAATATTCAACCCCTAGCTAGGAACGATCAAGCCCGACATTTTGACCGCATTTTGAAACAGGCATAAAATATTCTAAAAAATAAAAAAATTGGGAAACCTTCTCATTGTGTCATTATATGTGACCAAGTTTCCAGGAAAAATAATAAACTTGTAATACGGCAATTATTTTAAAATAGTGTTCTCAAAAATGAGCTATCATGCATGCAGATTCATGGCTTTCAACCCATTCATGGCATAGTTTGTTCAAACGATCTCATATCGTGCACAAGGGTGCATCTTGTAATTCCAAACAATGTTGCCTAAGGAACTTTTCAGTTTCTTTGGACGAAAAATTCATTTTCTATTTTTTCGAGTGCCCAAAATGAGTTTTTTTGTGAAGGACCTACCATATATTTGTTGCAAAATTGGACCTAATCATTTTTCTAAAATACTAGGCCATATATAATGCACAATTGACCAAATGGTTGGGTGGAAAAAAAAATTATCCACCTCTGGTGAAAAAGACAAATTCCCGCCGACTCAGTTGGAAGCGGGTCAAATTTGAACTACAGCTGCCTCGTAGTTTGCTCTTTATTTTTTCCAAAAATCATTTCTAGGTACATAAGTATCTATTTAATCAGAGAAACACCAAAAAATCCTAGATTCAACCACTAGCTAGGAACGGCCATTCCCATCGTTTTTACCATAAACGGGCATAAAAAATTCAAAAAAAATCAAAAAATTGGGAAACCTTTGCATTGTGTCATTATATGTGGCTAAGTTCCCAGGAAAAATAATAAACTTGTAATACGACAATTATTTTTAAAAAGTGTTCTCAAAAACAAGCTATCACGTGTGGAGATCAATGGCTTTCAAGCCAAATGATCAATCTTATAGCCACATTCATGGCATAGTTTGTTCAAATGATCTCATATTGTGCACAAGGGTGCATATTGGAATGGCAAACAATGTTGCCTAAGGAAGTTTTCTTTTTCTTTGGACGAAAGAACCATTTTCCATTTTTCGAGTGCCCAAAAGGAGGTTTTTTTGTGAAGGACCTCCCAAATAATTGTTGCAACATTGGACTAAATCATTTCTCTAAAATACTAGGCCATATTTAATGCACAATTGACCAAATGGTTGGGTGTCAAAAGTTTTGATCCACCTCTGGTGAAAAAGACAAATTCCCGCCGATTCAGGTGGAAGCGGGTCAAATTTGAACTACAGCTGCCTCGTAGTTTGCTCTTTGTTTTTTCCAAAATTCATTTCTAGGTACATAAGTATATATTTAATCAGAGAAACACCAAAAAAAATTCCAAGATTCAACCACTAGCTAGGAACAGTCATTCCCGCCGTTTTGACCGCATTTTGAAACGGGCATAAAAAATTCAAAAAAAAACAAAAAATTGGAAAACCTTCGCATTGTGTCATTATATGTGGCCAAGTTCCCAGGAAAAATAATAAACTTGTAATACGGCAATTATTTTAAAAAAGTGTTATCGGAAACGAGCTATCACGTGTGGAGATCAATGGCCTTCAAGCCAAATGATCAAACTTATGGCCAAATTCATGGCATAGTTTGTTCAAATGATGTTATATTATGCACAAGGGTGCATATTGGAATGGCAAACAGTGCTTCCTAAGGAAGTTTTCTTTTTCTTTGGACGAAAGAACCATTTTCCATTTTTCGAGTGCCCAAAAGGAGGTTTTTTTGTGAAGGACCTCCCAAATAATTGTTGCAAAATTGGACCAAATCATTTTTCTAAAATACTAGGACATATTTAATTCACAATTGACCAAATGGTTGGGTGTCAAAAGTTTTGATCCACCTCTGGTGAAAAAGACAAATTCCCGCTGATTCAACTGGAAGCGGGTCAAATTTGAACTGTAGTTGCCACGTAGTTTGCTCTTTATTTTTTTCTAAAAATCATTTCTAGGTACATAAGGATCTATTTAATCGGAGAAACACCAAAAAAATTCCAAGATTCAACCACTAGCTAGGAACGGTCATTCCCGCCGTTTTGACCGCATTTTGAAACGGGCATAAAAAATTCAAAAAAAATCAAAAAATTGGAAAACCTTCGCATTGTGTCATTATATGTGACCAAGTTTCCATGAAAAATAATAAACTTGTAACAAGGTAATTATTTTAAAAAAGTGTTCTCAGAAATGAGCTATCAAGTGTGAAGATTCATGGCTTTCAAGCCAAATGATCAATCTTATGGCCACATTCATGTCATAGTTTGTTCAAATGATCTAATATTGTGCACAAGGATGCATCTTGGAATTCCAAACAATGTTTCCTACGGGAGTTTTCATTCACTTTGCACGGAAAATTCATTTTCCATTTTCCGAGTGCCCGAAATGAGTTTTTTTTTGTGAAGGACCAACCATATATTTGTTGCAAAATTGGACCTAATAAATTTTATTAAATACTAGGCCATATTTAATGCACAATTGACAAAATGGTTGGGTGTCAAAAGTTTTGATCCACCTCGATTCAGCTGGTTGGGTGAAGAAGATAAATTCTCGTCGATTCAGCTGGAAGCGGGTCAAATTTGAACTGCAGCTGCCTCATAGTTTGCTCTTTATTTCTTCCAAAAATAATTTCTAGGTAAATAAGTATCTATTTAATCAGAAATACATGGTTTGATGGCGAGACATCGAGGTTTGGACGGTGGCAAAGGGCCCCAACTCTAGAGCGCGTAAGCTCGCATGCCCGCCGCATGGTCACCGCGTGACCGTGACATTGCCATGTGTTCTGGGCGGCCTAAGCATGTCTAGTGGGTTGGGCACTCACCAGGTAGGTGCTAGGAAGAAAATTACAACATAACATCCTCACGAGGAGACCGATCGATGCTCAAACATGAATTAGCAGCCAAGTGTTTGATTAGCGGTACGGGAAATGTACATGGCTAATGGGCGTGAGTTTTGGCTGAGGATGATCAGTTACTAAGAAGACCGTCTTCACAAATTTTCAGCTCAAAAGGAGGAGCCTAGGTGGTACTTGCTTTGCAAACTACCACACTGGACATAACTACAAATGTTGAAGCTCGGTTCAAAATAATGAATGGATTGAGCTAACATTTGGTGGAGGATGGTTATTTGGGCATAGGAAAGCACTGTAGAAACTGGAAACTATTTGGACATGCCAAAGTGGTACTTCCTTCACAAACTGCTACTCTGAACAAAATAGGAAAATGAATATTGTTGAGTTATTTTTGAACTAGGAAATGAAGGTTTTTGACATATTTGATGAAGATATGATCCAAACAATTTATGAGAATTATTTGGGAATTTTTGGAATAACAGAAATATAGGTTACTTCACAACCTAGGGCAAAAATTGACACATGGACATGACGCATAGGCAAAACTGATGAGATGGCACCTAGTCATCACAACCCACCACAATCTACAAGGCTATGGCCATCTATATTGGTCGTTAACAACTAGAAATAAGGCAGCGGACCAGCCTTGTTTGCTTTGTGACCATTTCGTGTAAGGAAATTACGACCTTTCTGAACAAAATGGTCGCAATGGTTTAGGGTTTGGAGCCCCCCGAATAGCTTTTGACCAATTGGTCTCAAATGGTCATAGATCTATGACCAATTCTTCCAGGGTCACTGACAGAAGGTCATTAGTTGACATATTTCTTGTAGTGGTGCATCAAGAGCGCTCCCGGTAGGCTCAACGCTGGCAACGCCGCCGACATTCCCTCCAAGTGTGGCGTCAACATCCCCTACGCCATCAGCTCTTCCGTCGACTGCTCTAAGATTTGCTGATCAACCAATGGTCACCATGTGTATGTTGAGGTCACACACACACACACACACACACAGACACACACACACACGAATAAAAGCCTTCGTATTATCTCATGGAGGAGGAGGTGGCGGATGAGGAGGAGGATGAAGAGGAGCAAGTGGGGCAGGAGGAGGAGGATAAGGAGGAGGGGGAGCAGCTGTAGAAAGCAGAGCCCGTGAAGAAGGAGGCAGTGGAGCCAGAGGGGAGTAGATGGAGGTGTGGCTGTCTGCGTGCTTCGCCGTGCCGGATGCCAAGGTGGAGTACGAGGCCGCCCAAGCGATGGAGATGGTAGAACAGACCGCCGTCCATGATTCCATCTAGGACGAGGTCTATGTCGAGGCTAACCGACAGTTCATCGGAATAAAACAGGCGGCGATGGAAGCACTGTTCATCGAATTGGACGGGAAGGCGGAGGTGGAGGAGGGGACAGAGTCTTCACACGCGCAGGAGCTACCGCACTTTCCCATCTACCTAGCCCCAGGCAAGGAGACCGTCAACATCTTCGACAATAGTTCTTTTAGCTATGTACATAGTACATAGGTTTTTATTTACATGGCTGTGCTATTTGGGTACGGAGGTACGAAATTTGAGTTTTGTGGTTGTGGCGGACGTTTTTGGTGTGCTGTCTGGTCACTCTCCGCGGATGCGTCCGCGGGTGTTTTGGGGGTCTGCTTAGTGTGTTTGTGGTTGGAGATGCTCTAATGATGCATCCATCGACAGTAGTAAATCACCATGAGACATCCTGCTACATTGACGGATGAGGCACTTACCATTAAAAAAAAGCCGAGTGGACTATGGCACTGAGTACTTGCACAGAGGCAAATTAACATCTATTCACTCCAGGTGAACCACGGGGACATTGACATTTGGTGCTGAATTACAAGTCTCCCAAGTGCACATTTTTGCTTTGTGGTAATTTAGAATGTGTATTTGTAAAACAACTGAAAATATATTAACTAAGAATATATTTATACATGCATTTAGATCGAATATCGTCCGGTTTCGTACCAACTTAGTTGCATTGATATATTACTAGAGTTAACGTGGAACGATCAATTTCGTTTCTGAAGGTGGTGCACACACGAAAAAGACAGGCAAGCGTATCTTGTGAGGAAATAAGAGATAGTGTTCCTTTGTTTTCTCTTAGAACAAGACTGGCAATGGCATTCCCCACAAATAAATTGTAACAACAACAACAACAACAACAATAATAATGACTATAATAGTAACGACGACCAAGAAGATGATGGACATCAAGGTCTTAACATGAACATGTGTCCTTTTGTGTTTTTGAGTTGCTAGAATCGTGGGATCACCTTCGGATAAAACATGCATGATGTACAAATAAAAATTCGGAATGTAGCTCTGAATATGGTACCAATGAATGTTAAGCTGTGATATTGGGACCAAGTAAGGCAAGGTAGATGATCCCCAGGCATGCATGACCACATGCACAACTAGATTGATATAGTTCACTTGTCGAGCTCATCATAATTAATGCACTCAACTACCGAAATCACTGATGAAGGAGTACTCTTTGTAAATGTCACTCACACCTTCCCATGGTGCAACATGTGTTGAACTGCATGTGCGCCACTTGTCGGAACCAGGGATTTTTCCTTTTTCGTAGATTTTTTATTCAAAATGTTTTATCTCTCAACCATGTGTCCAAATCCTGAACCATTTCACCGTTGGATTCCTCACATCGAGATCTTCAAAACTAGATCGTATGTTGATAGGTTTCGACGACCTTTTTTTCACGAAAAAATCGGACGAAAAAACCCCAAACCGAGACCACGGTTTTCCCTTTCCAAGAGCATGACCAAGCTTCTCGCGGAAGCAAATCCGCACCTCCACGAGAACTAAATTAGTGCCTCTCGTGGAAGGAAAAGAACATATTTTGTCTTTCTTGAGATGCATGGCCGTGCTTGTCGTGGAAGCAAATCCGTGCCTCCACGAGAAGTAAATTAGTGCCTCTCATGGTCAAAAAAATCCATGATTTTTCCCTCTCACATAACAAATTCATGACTCCACAAGAAGTAAATCAGTACCTCTTGTGGATGGAAAAAACATTTTTTCCCTTTTCCGAGATGCACGGCTGTGCTTCTATTGGAAGCAAATCCGGTTTCCGCTTGCAGGCTGAGCTATTGGATTCGGTAGGCCAGAGCGTATTTTGGGGAAAAATGATGACGTACGTATATGCACAGTTCAATGGTCGTGCTCACCATCATAGATGCACTGAACTACTCCATGGTCGGCCACTATATGACTGCGTACATGTCTTAGTCTCATAATTAATCTGCTGTGCTAATCAACCACATTCCACCGCTAGAACGCCTGGATGTAGTGCTTGGTCCATCCATCGGCCTAACCAAACGGTAACAACCAATCATCTCCTAAATGCATTAACACCCATAAATCAATTCCAACATCCAACAACCTAAATTCATGCATTTGCTGGTATCAATTGAATTGGCACACGTAGACACAATACTCGACACCAAGAAGCCCTATTTAAGCCCATGCATCCCCACGAAACTCCTCACCATTACAATCACTTAGCAAATCTAGCTATTTCATCATCTCTGCCTGAGCTCACCACCACTACTAGCGCTAGCTAGCTTGATCGTGATGGCCCATTCTGCTGTTGCTCAGGTCGTGCTCGTCGCCGTGGTGGCCGCTATGCTCCTCGCAGCCACGGAGGCGGCCGTATCGTGCGGTCAGGTGAGCTCTGCCTTGAGCCCCTGCATCTCCTATGCACGCGGCAACGGCGCCAACCCGTCTGCGGCCTGCTGCAGCGGCGTTAGGAGTCTAGCCAGCTCAGCCCGGAGCACCGCTGACAAGCAAGCGGCGTGCAAGTGTATCAAGAGCGCTGCTGCTGGGCTCAACGCTGGCAAGGCCGCGGGCATCCCCACAAAGTGCGGCGTTAGCGTTCCCTACACCATCAGCTCTTCGGTCGACTGCTCTAAGATTCGCTGATCGAGCACTTGCTGCCATCGCTGTTGCCATCGTCCCCTGCACCATCGTTGCTGGATCTACGCTTACTATGTTGAGGTCACACACACGCACACACACATATATATATGAATAAATGCTCTCATATTATCTCACTGCGTGAGAGAGAGAGGAGTACGTACGTCAAGCAGCTCTGCATGGCCGGCCCGAGTTTGGTTGTTCCTCCACTCCCCGAGTATGCTGTACTTTGTACCATGTGTAATTTTGATATATGGATTGTATACTCAGCTGATCAGCTCTACTTGCGTGCGCATGTTATTCAGCACTTTTGATATATGCAAGACTGGGAAAGCATTCCATTCCAGTTTGTTGCTCCAAGCAAGACGTAGGAATGAACCCCAACAATTTACTAGGAATGGGACTATGGCATTTCAGTCATTTTTTGGTTCCTCAACAAAACACACCCTAAAACTGTTTGTTATATATTTGTAATTTGTAATGATGGATCGAATCACAGTAATAAACCGGCGTTCTGACAGGGTATGACATAACAAAGCTTAGTGGACTACGGCACTAAATACTTGCACAAATAGAAAGTTAATATCTACTTTTCACTACAGGCGCACGGATGGACATATTCTCTCCATGCTAATTTGAGTCAGGTGTTTGAATTTTTCCAAAAATATACTATACCTTAAATATATTTATATATAAGCATTTATACTGAAGTTTGACCTTTTTCATCTCAACATAGCTCGATCTGTAATGGCTTCAGTAACCGTGGGATGATCAATTATCTTTTTCTATGTTGTATCCTCATCCACATGAAAAAAAGAGACAATCATGGGTAACTTTTCAGGGAAAAAAAGATGATGCTTATTTAGTTTATGAAAAACAGTTTTGACGATGACTTTCCCCACGATGACGGTTGGTAAAGCCTTTAACTATAATATGTTGTTTTTGTGTTTTTGAATTGACAGAATCGCAAGATCAGTTCAGGAAAGAAATAATGTAATGTGACCAAAATAAGCAAACATAACTTGCGGCAATAAACAATTTTTTTTCATTTCCTGATTGAGAGATTTATTCACTGCCTGCATTGCAACTATAAGTTGCACGGATTTTTCTTATTGTTTCAAGCATTTTAGATTGGATATTAAAAACTTTAATCAGACACTGTTTGAATATTACAAAATTGATGTCATTGTAAGTCTATGTTATCAATTACTTTTGCAGTTTTAGTAAATTTTAGTGATAGCCTTCAGCTTGGAGTACGTGGACTAAATGCTTATGGTATGAAAAATAACAAGAAAGTTATGTTGTGTCACATTGAAAGTGGATAGTTGATCGTCAGCTGCTTGCCAATATCGCACAACCACATAATTTCAGTCTTTTTCCATCAAAAACTGTACTCCCTCCGACCCATAATAAGTGTCGCATCTTTGAGCTAAGGTTTAACTAACCTTAATTTAAAGCTGCGATACTTGTTTTGGATCAGAGGCAGTAGAATTTACCAAATACAGTTTGGTATCCAAATTTAGATAACTATTCATCTTCGGTAGCAAATATGAACTCCATATGTTTATTGAAGTTCAAACAGATATATCTAATTTTATTCAAGTGATTTTAGTAAAAATGTGGCCGAAAATGTGTATCTCAGGGCTAAAAGTTCTAAAATTTTAGAATTTTCCGAATACAGATTGGTATGTAAATTTTGATATCATTTTAGCTTTGGCAGAAAATATGAACATATATTTCGATTGAAGTACAAATAGAAATATGTAAATTTACTAAAAAAAAACTGGTCTAACATATTTTTCCATAGAAGGCCTCGGTGCCAAAACTTACGGCGGGGCACGGCAAGATGTTTGGTTTCTATTCTCTTCATAGGCACCGCGCCATTGTCTTGCAAAATGTATGATTTATCATTTGGTCCGCCTTATTACCATCGCATCTCCATCACATACGTGGTTCTCAGGCCAAGGAAAAAGGTGAGCTTTATAGGATAAGGGCGTAGCTGTCAAAAACTGTTTCACGAGTCTCCGTTGCCCAAATTTGGGGTGTCGTAGATATTGCTAAGTTCCCCATGGCTCCTACTAGTACACTTTGAATCTATAGGAAGATGCATCCCGGGCTGGTATATTGAAGACTAGAAAGTCGATGTAAGTTGGTTTTTTAACTTTGCCCAAAGAAGTTGGGTTTTAATTCCTTGTAGCAGTACAAGGTAGGAGGTGTGTGTGAAATGAGAGAGCGGAGAAGTTTAATGACCTGCGCGGCAGAGGTGGCCGTTGGATCCATTTAATACGCCAGCGCTATTATAGTACACATCTACAACATCGTGGCCCATTGATTTGGTCCATGCTTGCACAATGCTCTGCCGACGATTTGAGGAGCTCGATGTGCCGACCAAAACAACGTGGGTGTGTCTAGAGACGGAGGGAAAACTTCCAGAGCTGATAGCATTGTAAATTTAGTTACCACTCCCTATGTTCATGGATAAGTATACATACAAATTTAAAGTCCATTGAAAAGATAGAAGTACTCCAACCTCATTCCTAGTAGCGCCACTTGTGGATCAAAAGACCATAGATGGGAGCGGTGCAACGCACCCATATTCCGCTATAGGATCCGGATGCGCCAAAGCCATTTGCATAATAAAGTCGATATTTTATAACACAGAAGCGGAATATAGGTGCACCGTGCCATACATAATACATGGTAGATTTACCCAAAAGACATGTCTTCATATAAACCAAATTAATCATTAAAATGCAGTCCTGAATATTGCATCAATGAAGGTGATTGAACGGTGGCCCTGCACGAGCAAACCAAATTAATGCACTCAACCACTCCACAGTCGATCATTGTAGGAGTACATGTCGTTATTAATCTGCGCTGCACACGCTAATGAACCACACTGCATCGCTAGGTACGCATGCTTGGTCGATCAATGGGCCCAACCCAACATCCAACCGTCTCCCAAATGCTTTAATATACCCAGCAACCTAATCCAACATCCAGCGACAAACATTTATGCATTGGCTCACACCAATCGAATTTATCCCTGTGGACGCAATACTTGCCACAATCATAGTGTACAGTTTACTTACTACAAATGGTATCACATGTTGGTTAGCAGCTCTATTTAAGCCCATGCACACCCTACGAAACACCTCACCGGTACAATCACTTAGCAAATCTAGCCCATCTCACCATCTCCAGCTGAGCTCAACACCACTTCTACTGCAAACTCGATAGGGATGGCCCGCGGTGCAGCTACTCAGCTCGTGCTGGTCGCCATGGTGGCCGCTATGCTCCTCGTAGCCTGCGATGCGGCGATATCCTGCGGTCAGGTGACCTCTGCCTTGAGCCCCTGCATCTCCTATGCACGCGGCAACGGCGCCAACCCGCCTGCGGCCTGCTGCAGCGGCGTCAGGAGTCTGGCCGGTGCAGCCCAGAGCACCGCTGACAAGCAAGCAGCGTGCAAGTGCATCAAGAGCGCTGCTGGTGGGCTCAACGCTGGCAAGGCCGCCGGCATCCCTTCAAAGTGCGGCGTCAGCGTCCCCTACGCCATCAGCTCATCTGTGGACTGTTCTAAGATTCGTTGATCGACCACTTCTTCTCATCGTCGCTGCATATAGCTCCAGCGATCTACGCTGAGTACGTTGAGGTCATACACATACATATACATATATATGAATAAGTGCTCTCATATTATCTCACTGCGTGACAGCGAGAGGAGTACCTACGTCCGGCCGGCCAGCTCTGAATGGCAGGCCACACTGTTATATTGATGTTTGGTTGTTCCTTCACCCTTTTGAAAGGACTCATGGGTTTGTTCTTCTTTGTACCGTGTGCACTTTTGATATATGGATCTTACACTAGTAGAAAAACACCTAATAGTCCCGGTTTTTAGTAACGGGCCGTTACTAACACCTCCACCCATTAGTCCCGGTTCAAACAAGAACCGGGACTAATGTGCCTCCACGTGACTCTGTGCGCCGAGCCCAGTCAGGGGGCCTTTGGTCCCGGTTGGTGGCACCAACCGGGACCAAAAGTCCATATTTTTTTTTGGGAAAGTGGCTGCTTTAGGGGTTTTGGGGGTTATTTTTAGGTTGTTATATTAGCTAGCTAATAGAGAGAAGTGTCCTCTCTTATATCTTCGTCCTTGGTTTACCAACGCTGCTGCTATATATGTTCATTTTACCCGCTGATATAATAACTCATGCATGCTCGCATAAATCAGCATATATAATAATAAGTACTCGTCCTACTAATCATGCATCATCATACAACTTCTACTCGTTATTAATAATAAGTCATACGATCATCATCCTCATAGTGATCGAACCCAACCCTACATAATTGTTCTTAACACATGATCACCAGTATCAGGTAGGACCTAAACACCCTTAAGGTAAAATAGCATAAAATAATATAGACCCTGACTCTCCATTATGAAGAATGGCGATCATCCTGTCTCCAATTTTTGCCCTTCGCTGAATATTGCTTCCAAGAAGCTCCTTACGACTGTCCATACATTTTTTCCATTCTTTGATTGTCATGTCTCCACTTCTATTAGAAACCCGGTATGGACAGTTTAGATTCGTAGGAAGACCTGGTTGTATGTTCAAAACATAAATGCTACCGTGTGTATACATCAGATGAGGCACACAATCATTCGGGATTATCTGTTGAAAACCATAGTAATAACTTCGTAGTTAGCAATGATATGATGTACTAGTTTTAGAAGTGTGTAAAAAGATGCACGGATGTCGTAATAGTAAAAAATCTTACCAGGGTATCTCCATGATAGTTACCGTAGTTCAACACGTGCACTAGTGGCACGTATTGACCATAATGTTGAGGAGTTCGATTGTAGACGTTGTAATTCTCAAGATCAGTACAAAATGCAACCAGATGATTTTTCTCCTGATAAGTTAGTTCGGAGCCTTTGGTGTAGTAGGTTTTGTCTACCATCTTCCACACATTCTTTGAAGAATGAAAATAAGTTGTCAATGGAGAATAAGTTGTCAACTATTTTGAAATAAACAATATAAATTACTTAATAACTATGTTAACCTCACATGGGGAAAGAATTGGAGGTGTATCCACAAGGACAAAAATCGTAGGTCTCTCTTGCTCGATTGTAGGATCACCAAGATCCATGGTAACAAGCATACCCTCATCAAAACCATACATCTTGCAAAGTGCTTCCCAATTTTTGCAACCAAAATGGGTTACACTCTGAGCATTGTACAACTTTACTTGAAAATACACACCATGATGGGTACTTAGGATAATTTTTTTGGTTTCGAAACTTTCATGGTCTTTAAAACCCATCCTCTCCAAGACATAGCGTCTTGCAAAGCATGGGATAAGCTAGTCGAATTGGAAAAGATAAAAAAAAAATTCATGATTAAAATAGTTGAAGTCATGAGTAATTATGAAAAAAAACTATTATCGTCGGTTGCGTACCGTATGAACATCGAAGGTCTCCTCGAGCTTAATGCTGAAGCGACGATCTTCGTCCAGCTCAATGAACCTGTCGCAGATACCTCGGTTGTCGTGGCACCAGTCGCACTCCCCCGGGCGGTTTTAGTCGTCCGATGAGTACAACATTTCCGGCCTACGTTCATAATTCAAATATTAAACTACATCATTATTATTAATCACGGGTTGACTATCGATGATCGATGTACGTAGCTCCTCCTTTCATTCCCGAATGCATTATTATATCAAATTGTCTAGCACATGGGAATGAAGGAGAACTTATCCAATATGAGCATTCAATAAGCAAAACCGAATTATAAAATAAGCAAAACAAAATCATAAAATAAAGTATAGTATTCAAATTAGCATGCATTCAATAATTATAAGCAAAAGTACATCATCTCTTGGTGTCCGTACATCGTTGAATATTATCACTAATACAACTAGAACCGTAGCGCCCGACGGGTATCGACGCAGGCGGTGGACACCCAAAGATAAGGAACCATCACAGGATCATAGCTCCAGTGAGATCCCTGAAGAACCTGCCAGGTATTGTCGAACCTGCCCTCTAATGCAACCATATAGCGACGGACGTGCTCGTCCTCCTCGCTGACACGGTGACGTACGACCTCCGTGGTGTACGGATGCCTCACCACCATCACTGGCCCACGCGACCGCCACCAAACAAGGATCGGGTGAACAACGGGCTGCCTCCTCACCAACCTACGTCCCCCGGAAGGTAGCACCTCCCAATACCAGCCCGGCGGAGTCCAGTCCCGAACATGGCCCTGATCAAGCAGGCCTCCACCGCCGAGTCGACGACGACGAGGATGCGGGATAGGCATCGCCGACGTCGATGCGGAAACTACTTCTATATATAGTTAAATAAAAGTAGTTTTATTAATTAAATCAACTATGTAGTTCAACTACTAAGCACTTACTATAAATAAATAAGTAGTACTTACTAAAAACAAACTACGTCTATATATAGTAAAATAAATTAGTTTATTAAATCAACTAGCTAGATCAACTATATATAAACTACTTCTTATTTTTTTCCTTTTTCTAAATACTATGAACAAAAAAATCATTAAAATTTTATGAAAAAATTAATTACT
>NC_057801.1:44032534-44039133 GCF_018294505.1 Triticum aestivum | reverse complement strand
GGGCGGGGCTGGGCGGGGCGGCGATGGCGTCGTGGCGTGGCGGCTACGGCGTCGGGGCGGGGCGACGACGACGAGGTGGCGGCAGGGAGACGCGCGGCGACGGGAGTGGAGCAGGAGAGATTGAAGTCGCGCTAAGTGCTGTATATATAGCAAAGGCTTTGGTCCCGGTTCGTGGCACTAACCGGGACCAATGTCCCCCTTTAGTCTCAGTTGGTGCCACCAACCGGGACCAAAGGACTCTTTTCAGCAGCCCAAAGGGCGGGAAACAAAAACTTTGGTCCCGGTTGGTGGCCCCAACCGGGACTAAAGAGGCGCATTCGTCCCGGTTGGTTCCACCAACCGGGACCAAAGAGCGGCATTGGTACCGGTTGATGCCACCAACCGGTACCAATGGACCCGTCTAACTACTTTTTTTATTTTCTGCAGTTGTTTTTTTTTGTTGATTCTTCCTGCAGCTATTTTTTTAGTCACACCGCGCCAAGCGAGAGGCACTCGCAGCTGTTTATAAGCCCTGAGTGCAGAGACGATGACGAAGAGGCTCAATGCTCCTGCACGTTGGTTAGCTTCAAGCCTTGAGGAATACGGTAGACTGCACAGAGCTATGTGCAGTGCAGTTGACATCATTCCAAAAGGTTTCAAGCAAATTAAGAAGCATTGCGCCTCTTTATTATTTTTAATGACTTATTACAACTCAGAAATAAAAAGAAAAAAATAAATATAGCAGAAAAGAAAAAAAACTATATAAAAAACTACTCAGAAATGAATTGAAGCAAAAAATAGTTGTGATTAATTGTACTAAAAAAGGAGCATAGATGCTTATTTTTAATGACTTATTACAACTCAGAAATAAAAAGAAGAAAAAATAGTTGTGATTAACTTTACTAAAATATGAGCATAGATGCTTATTTTTAATGACTTATTAAAATTCAAAAATAAATAGAAAAAAATAGTTATGATTAACTTTACTAAAAATGAGCATAGATGCTTATTTTTAATGACTTATTACAACTCAGAAATAAAAAGAAAAAAAAATATAGCAGAAAAGAAAAAAAAAACTATATAAAAAGCTACTCAGAAATGAGCATAGATGCGCTTATAGAGGAAATTCAAATTAAATTCATAACAAATTTCAAGAGAAATTCGTATGAATTTAGCCTAAATTCCCTATATAAGGGCATCTATTTTCATTTTCAGAGGAGCTCAATAAGGCAGAGAGGGAGGGGCTTATAAACCGGTCTGATTCCCCTTCGGTTGACGAGGTGGGACTAAACTTTGGCCGCAACAAGGACCAACCCTTTAGTCCCGGTTGGTGGAATGGACCGGTACTAATGGTCGTCCTTTGGTCCCGGTTCAGGACACCAACTGGGACCAATGGTGGTGGGCCAGGAGCGAGGGCCATTGGTCCCGGTTCGTCCCACCAACCGAGGCCAATAGGCCCAAACGAACCGGGACCAATGGCCCACGTGGCCCGGCCGGCCCTTGGGGCTCACGAACCGGGTCCAATGTCCCCATTGGTCCCGGTTCTGGATTGAACCGGGACTAATGGGCTGGACCGGTCTGGACCATTGGCCCCTTTTCTACTAGTGTTATACTCAGCTCTACTTGTTTGCGTCGTTATTCACCACTTCCGATATACGCATGACTGGGAAAGCGTTCCATTCCAGTTTCTTGCTCTAAGCAAAAAGTAGGAATGAACCCTATTTACTACGAAAGGAACTATGACATTTTCACTCATTTTGGTTCCACAGCTAAATACAACCAATAACTGTTTGAGAACACACAGAATTCTAGTGAATGCAATCACCAACAAAAACTCCGACCGGCTTAATTCTAAGAACTCGCGGAATAGTCGTATATTTCTAAAAAAGAACCCACCACGACATGGATCCTCTTGTCAAATAGGAACAACTTGACGTCTCTGCAACTGCTGAAATCACCATCATCCAAAACACCACAAAATACTTATAGACGGATTTAGGTAGATTTCAAACAGTTTACATGAAAGATCATCCTACGAGATGGTAATTAATTTATGGTTGTTTGCTAGCCGGGCAACGAAAAAATGGAATTCTCTTGGTTCTGATGGTACGTACAATATACTTTATATTTGTTCGAAATGGATCGGAGAGTATGAAATAATAATTACGGATCCAAGCACCATAGTAAACTAGCATTCTGACAGGGTAGTATATAAGAAAGCCAAGTGGACTACCGCACTGAATACTTGCACAAAATAGAACGTTAACATCTAGTATTATTCTCTACAAGTGCACCATGGGGACAATAAAATTCGCTCCGATACAGAGGAGGCTCCTGGATGCAAATATTCGCTCCATGCTAATTTACGATGCGTGTTTGATTTTTTCCAAAAATGTACAATACCTGAAATATATTTATGTATAAGCATTTAGACTGAAGTTCGACCGTTTTCATCTCAACCTAACTAGATCCATATATGACTTAAGTTGACGTTGGGCATTCAATTTTCTTTTTCAATGTAGTGCTCTCATCAACATAAAAAAAAGTCATGGGTATCTTTTGAGGAAAAAAAAGATGATGTTCCTTTTATTTCTCGAAAATCAGGTTTGACAATGACTTTGCCCGAAATGATACACCCTCCTTCCCGCAATATAAGAGCATTTTTTACACTGCACTAGTGTAAAAAATACTCTTACATTATGGGACCGAGGGAGTAGTTGGTAAAGCCTTTACAAATACATGTCTCTTTTTGTGTTTTTTAGTTGCCAGAATCGGAATATCACTTCGTGAAAGAAGTTATGTAATGTTATCTAAATAAGAAAACATAACTTGCAGCAACAAACAAGTTGTTTTCATTTAGTTGTTGAGAGATTTGTTCACTGCCTGCATTGCAACTATAAATTCTACTGATTTTTCTTTTTCATTCACGAATTTAAGATTGAATATTAATTTATTTAATGTGACATTGTATACAGATGTTGCTGTCTATGTTATCACTTTTTTTTGTAATTTTAGTAAATTTTACTGATAGCATGCATCTTGGAGTACGTGCACTGAATGTTTATGCGATCAAAAATAAGAAAAAAGCTATTTCACGGTGAAAGTAGATAGTTGATCATTCACTGCTTGCCATTATTTGACAACCATGTAATTAGTAATCAGCCCTTTTCCATCTAAAAATGTAGAATTTTCCGAACACAGATTAGAAACCAGTCCTGCAAATATGAACATATATTTTTGTTGAAGTTCAAATAGATATATTTAATTTTATGCAAGTGATTTTAGTAAATATGTGGCCTAAAAGCTTTATTTCAGGAACAATCTCAGTGCTAAAATTCAAAAAATTTAAAATTTTCTGAATATTGATTGGTATCCGAATTTAGTTAACTTTTTAGCTTTGGCAGAAAATATTAACATATATTTCGATTGAAGTACAAATAGAAATATCTTTTCCCGTCTTGTCCTAGGCAGCCCGCCATGTTCTTGCGCAATGTTTAATTTATCCTTTGGTCCGTCTTATTATCATCGCACCTCCATCGCAGAAGCCTGTTGTGGTAGGGAGGAGCAGTCAGGCCGGCAGAAGTCTGTTGTGGTAGGGAGGAGCAGTCAGGCCAAGGAAAAAGGTGAGGTTTATAGGATAGGAATTAGCTGTAAGAAACCCCACGATGAGTCTACTTTGCACAAATTTGCGGTGCCCTTGATATTTCTAAGTTCCCCATGCCACCTAATCTTATGCTTCCAAACTATAGAAACATACATCCTGGTATGTCTATCTGATTTCAATATCTCCTACGTGGTGGTATTTTGAAGACTAGAAAGTCGATGTAAGTTAGTTTGTTAACCAGGCCAAAGAAAATTTGTCTTTGAACTCCTTGTAGTACAAGGTAGTTCATCCGTTCCTAAATATAAGTCTTTTTTACAGATTTTAATATAAATTTTATACGGAATAAAATGAGTAAATCTATACCATATGTAATCCGTATTGAAATCTTCAAAAGGACTTATATTTAGAAACAAAGAGAGTATGAGGTGTATGTGAAAAGGGAGAAGGAAAATGGCACATTTTAAAGACCTGGGCAGCAGAGGTTAGCCGTTGTCCCCATTTATGATGCCAGCGGTACTATGTACATTTAGGTCGTGGCACATTCATTTGGTCCATGCTTGCACAGTGCTCTTGCCGATGATTTCAGGAGCTCGATCTGCCAACCAAAACAACGTGGGTGCGTCTACAAACTTAGGGAAGAATCAAGGAGCTGGTAGCACTATTTGCTTTCAGACTAGTCATAGCGAGAGTAATTCCAGTAGTAACATTGAGTCCAACTAAGCAAATTTGCTTATGTAGTAATGAGTTAATAAAGAGGGAGGTAGTTTGAGTAACTTAGAGGGTGCTTGAATCCAAGGGACTTATTTTAGTCTGACTAAAAATAGTTGTTTTAAGAGGCTAAAGTTCCAAGCACCCCTGACTAAAGAGGGGCTAAAACTAGTTTTGAGACTAAAATGTTTTAGTCGGGGTACCCCTACTAAAATTTGAATTAGTCCTCTCTCTCCTCATTTAACTCCTCTCCTTTAAGGCTGGTCATAGTGAGAGTAACATAGGTAGTAATATACATGCCACATAAGCAAAGAAGATGATGTGTCAGGCAATTGATGAAGAGAGAGGCAAATAAAGTAACATAATATGTTACCATCACATAGCGCTTCACAATGCAAAATGAGTCTACAAAGCAATAAATGAAGATTTATATGTTATCACACTTATGTTACTCTCCACTGTGAAGGTAGTAACATAGACTAGTAACATGTGCGTGTTACTAGTCTAAGGTACTCCCCACTATGACCAGCCTAACACATGAAAGTTCTGGATTGGAGGGTTTGGAAGATAATAAATGCTCATTAACTTGATTTTAGTCTCTTTAGTATTTCGATCCAAGCATGGGTGAGGCTAGCAAGTTTTAGTCCCACTACTTTTAGTCATGGGACTAAAACGTATCCAAGTATCCTCTTAGCTAGTTACTGTAACATCACATGTCCGAGTGCAATATGAATCTATAACCTAATAAATGAAGTTTTGCATGACACCACACTTATATTACTATCCATTATAAAGATAATAACATAATCTAGTGATATGTGTACGTTACTAGTGTATGTACTCTTCATTGTGGCTAGTCTCAAGCGATACAGTCCAGGCCAGTACTCATGAACCACATGCACCGACACATTGATATAGTTCAGTGGTCGAGCTCACTAAATTAGTGAACCTAACGACTCGAAGGTCCATCATTGTAAGAGTATATATCATTATTAATCTGCCATGCACCACCTAAGGGTGTCTCCAACGCCTACCACCAAACCTTCTGCATCCGTCCGGATCGCGGAATCCATACAACGCGCGTGTGATTTCTCTCGCAAACTGAAGACAAATGTAAAGAGGTTTGCGGGAGTCTGAACCGCTGTCACACCCGCGTTTGGCAGCCCTGACCCACAAAAATCCCTCCTCCTCCCGTGCGTTTTCGGTTAGTGCTGCTCCAGAGCGTCAACGCCCGCATTCTTGCCTAGCCAGAGCTGATGAGACCGCTCACTAGCGTCGGCATTGAAGCGGCGCGCCGGCCGAGAGAGCGCCCCCTGTGCCGCTTCCCGTTGTAATCGGTTACCGCGTGTTCAAACGACAAGACTGTTGCCCGTCCGTCCGTGTGCCGCCCACATTGATGGGACGCAGTTGCCGAGGCGTCTCCTTCGGCGCCACCTGTCCGGCCCTCTGCCGCCCACCATTGCTATTAAAAGCAGTGCCCCGGCCATAGCCAAATCATCCAACTCTGATCCCTATCTGCACCACCAGAATCCCTCCCCCGCCAGAGCTCTCTCAGATGAGCTGACATCGGACCAGAAGAAGGAGATGGTCGTCATTGATGTCGGCTGGCTGGCTGGCAGTTAGCCGGAGGACGATGATGACGTCCCAATGGAAGACCACCCGGCATCGAACCTACGCCACCCTCCTCCTCCACGACAACCCCGTCGGTGCATTGCACCTTTACAATTCAGGCTCGTGCCCATTGCATGAAAATGGTGCGGGAGGAGCAGTTCTGGGAGTCGCAGGCCACCGCCGCCTACAACCACCACCTCCCCCATGAGCATGTGCAGGTCGCCGCCGTTCCATGGCCTCCCACTAACCCTCTCCAGATATAGTATGCTGAAAGGGTAAGCTATCAACAATGAATGTTCCAAGGCTCTTGTGCTCATATGATTTTTATAGTTTTGGTCTAATGGTCTTAAATATCCAAAAATCACCACTACTTCACTATCGGTTGTATGGATCAGAAATTACTAAATTATTAATCACATAATTAAATTTTGTTGGATAAAACTATAATACTGTGGCAAACCTGATATTCCGTATTTCACCAGTTTCTCTCAAATCCCTATTGTTTCCATATGCAATGAATGTAGTAAAAGTGATCAAAGAATGAATATCTAATTATGCATGGATGCAATGGTAACAACAAGAAGAAGACAACTGCGGAGGAAACTGCAATTCCATGAACTATCTTGATTTGTTCAAAAAACACTTGTATGGGAAATAAATATATGATGTTGTGTACGATAAGAACTATACTCTATGT
>NC_057801.1:44031910-44032524 GCF_018294505.1 Triticum aestivum | reverse complement strand
TACGGATAGCCCCGCCAGTTAATATGGTAGTTATTTATTCGAAGGCAGTGAATATATTAACAATTTCTTCTCTATATGCAACGATGACAATCCAGCATATTAGAGGCTAAGTGAAGTTCACGCGTAGTACAATAAGTTCTCTTATACATGGCCACCAGTTCAGAAACATTTTACCTGTAGGATTAGATGGATATTGCCAGAAAGAAATATAACTCCTTCAATGACCTTTGCTGAAGACAATGGATCTCACCATGCAAACATGAAGAATTTTACTAAAACTGGGTCATTCATGTCAATGGGAAGAGAGAGAAACATTATGCCATTCCCTGAAATAATAGTATTATATACGAAGAGAATCATAACTGATAGTACATAGAATGATTTACTAATATTATGATAAGTTCTTTGTTGATTCCATACATATAGAAAGGGAAAGCACCCTGGATAAAACTACCTGCACTAATAAGATGAGATCAGCCCTTGGACACCAACCAAAGTAATTTATAGGATACACACTCGGAAAACTCTATAGTTAATGTTTTCATTGTCTTTGATTGATCACAAACATATTTCTGCTAGATGCACCAAGACAAAGAAGCTTAGGCCTACAGTGC
>NC_057801.1:44026185-44031900 GCF_018294505.1 Triticum aestivum | reverse complement strand
ATGGAAACAATTAAAACAAAATGCTTGCTGACAGCCTAGGAAAATATCAAAGCTAAACAATGTTGATTAGTAGTTCTTGCAAGTAGGCTTTTTGCCACAGATATGTTGCGAGTAAATACCAGGAAATAGTAAATACCATAGTAATAACATTGAATTGTTTAGAGCAAACTCATATTTGTAAACCTGAAGTGAAATGGACGAGAAGAAAATTAATCTTAAAGAAAAACAACGTGACGCACAATCTCTATTTTTATTCTTGAGGTTGCAATTAAGTGTTACGATGACAGATGGAAGATGGCCCAGCTCGGTGATCCTTTTGCAGCGTCCGTCCTGTATAGTTCTTTTGCGTGGTCCTCTGTCAAACCTGGAGCTGCCCTATGACTAGCTTGGTGTCTGTTTGCTTGGTTTGGGTCTTCATGTAGCTTCTCGCTGCCTCTGCCGCTCTGCGGTGTGAGGTTTTCCTATGGTGGCTTGAAGTGAAGTCGGACTCGCTTACTTGAGAAGTAATGACGCTGAAGAGACGTACACCATCAACATCGACATCAATGCGTTTGTTAGAAGTATCTTTCTTGTTTGCCTGATCGGCAGGTTGTGTTGATTTTCACTCAGTTTTCCACTAATTAATTAACTAGGACAAGAACTTTCTTTAATTAATGAAAATGGCAAGCAGCCTGCCTCATTTAAAATAAAATTCTGCGTTACAAGATTTTTTCCTTAATAAAATATCACAAAATCCACCTCCTTCCTTTTGGAAGAAGAAAAAATTAATTAGCAATTACATTGTTAGCTTGCAAACAGAAAATGGTAAGGTTATATAGAAAAATATATTAAACTCCACCTATGTCTTCTAGGCATAGCCGGTCCCAAGCCCGGGTAAAGAAGGAGGGTTGTGATAGGCTTGGCGAGCCAACGTAAAAACTAGCCAGTCCCATGAGTATGAAACCCATTTGAGCGAGAGTAGTACTAGGATGGGTGACCTCCTGAGAAGTCCTCGTGAAAGGGTTTCATGCATATCTAAGGGTTGTGATAGGCTTGGCGAGCCAACGTAAAAACTAGCCAGTCCTTTGGGTATGAAATCCATTTGGGTGAGAGTAGTACTAGGATGGGCGACCTCTTGGAAAGTCCTCGTGAAAGGGTTTCATATCTAGCCTACCCCAACTTGTTTGGGACAAAAGGCTTAGTAAGTAAGTAAGTAAGTAAGTATATACAAAAATATATTAAGAAGTCAAGCAATAACGAATTTGACTAAAATAGCAAGGGTTAAATTCACTTCAAGGGGTTCACTCTGTGTGGCGTATTTCATGCACCGATAATCTACACCTAATAATAAAGGGGCTATTGCTTGTGGCGGTACGTTGCCGAAATTGCCCCCAAATTGTAAAATATTACACACCGGCAATCTATACCTAATAATAAAGAAAGCTTCTATACTGCGCTCTGCATGTTGGGAGAAGACATAACGCGCCTCTTTGGGCCGGCCCATGTCCGTGGGGCTGTTTTTTTATTTTTCGTTTTTCATCTTTTTTCTACTTTAAGTAATTTGGGATTTCAAAAAATTCCGAAATAAAAAATTAGGAATTTTCAAATAAAAATATTAATAATTTATAAATGTTGGTGGATTCAGAAAATGTTCATGATTTTTTATAAATCGCATATTCAAAAAGTGTTCATGAATTGAAACATATCCTAAAAATTCCAAAACTGTTCATGACTTACAAAAAAGTTTATTGATCCTTAAACTATTAGTTTATTCAAAAAATGATCATGCATTTCAAAAAATTGTTCTACCTATTTCAAAAAACAATTCAACGATTCTAGAAATGTTCGCCTGTTCAGGAAAAATATTTTAAAAAATGTTCACCAATTTTTATAAAGGGGTCGCAAATAGCATAAAATGTTCATGAGTTCAAAAAACGTCCATGATTTAATAAAATGTTTGAAAAACTGTAAATGTTCACATATTTGAAAAAAAATTCATGATTTCAGATATGTTCATGAGTTTAAAAAATGTTCATGATTTTCAAAATTGTTCACAATTTAATGAAATGAAAGTGATAGTGTATCGCGGTGATGCTGCAAAATGTGGTCATGGCTATTGGATATTATGTTTTCTTTTCGCCCGTTGCAACACACATGCCGTTTTGCTAGTAGGACCAAAACGAATATGTGTACTGAAACAATGCCAAAACATTGATGAATATGTGCTCTTATCCATGTTATGAAGTGAAGCACAAAACAACAATTCCAGTGTTTGTGCAGAATGTCAATCTAGCTTCTTGGCTTCTTTCATGAGGGTTATTTGCCATGATATGGATACAAAACTAAAGATTCAATCAGAATCACAAGAGGATATTAATTCACTATTCTATGAAGTAAATGACAAAAAAAGTTTACAAGACGGAGGAAGTGATCGATCTAACTGCTCCCTCGTCACCGAGGGCAGTAACGTCGTCGCTTCTCGAATTCTCCCGTATAGGTTTGCAGTGCACCATGATGATGCAATTCCTTCGGACAGCTGTGACATTTTTTTAGGCTTGGAAATTAGGACTGCGAGCATATGAAGAGTATTGTACACAGTAGGCCTGATAGCACGAGCTCACAGACGGCCTGAAAGTCACTAATATTGGAGGAATCGGTGATCAAATTTCCTTTTCCTCTTTTATTATTTTGAGAGATATGAAGCGAGACAATGGTCATATATTTTTTCCTAGGGACAATTTGGCAAACCGTGGGGACGATCACTTCTTTCTCGAGGGAGAATAGGGGAGACCAAGGAGAGGACAACTACTCATCGGTGGCATATGAGGGCATCTCATGCTTCATCCAACGACTACATTCAAATTATGTATAAACTTCCTAACATAAATCGTGGGGTTAACATGATGTTTTTTGTATACATATAGTCGAGTCTTGTTTCCACAGCAAGATCGCATAAATCACGGGGTTAAGGTAAATCACACTACTAGGGAATAGTTTATATGTAATCGCTTACTAGTAGCCCGCTATATTGACCATGTGCTACTGCTACTTGCTAGTAGTGTTGCACACAGACCCATGCTACTAGTAAATATTACTGGTAGCGCGTGGCAAAAAAAAGTGCTACTTGTGAATATCCCCAAGCGTGCCCCAAGGACAGCCGTAGTAGTAGCGCGGGTTGTACCACACACGCTACCACTATGAAAATAGTTGTTGTGCGTGAGTACAACCCACGCTACTACTATCGGTCGACGAAACCCACCGGTGCAGGGGCGAATCTACTGGGGGGGCTTTAACAGGCTCGAGCCCCCCTCGAGGGATGCAATTTATTTTTTTCTACTAGTATTAGGCCCAGCCCAGGCAATCTGCGGCAGCCCATCAAACCCACACAGTCACAATCATGTCTATAGTCGTCCAGAATCCTTCGTTCGTTAAGTTTGAGCCTGCCCTCCGTTTTGTCCCAAGATTCGCCATTGACCGGTGGACCCCCACTTAGTAGTAGTGCGGGTTTGCTAGGTCAGCTACCACTACCAACGCAATCACAAGTCTTCCCGAATCTCCTCATGCGCGGCCCTCAACCCCTCCACTCTCTCACATACTCAACACTCTATCATGACCCCCTCCGCGCGCTCCCTTATTGGGTATCCTCGATCATGCTAGATCCATCCAATCCACAAATAGATCCAGCCTAACCATCTCGTAGTTGCCGCGGCAGGCCACCAAAATGGCGGCAGGCCATCCGGAGACATCAACGGTAGTGGGTCACACTGGAGGGTAGTGCCTGACGGATCACCACCTCGTCGATGTGATCACTGTCGTCTCTGCCGGACAATCGAATGTTGTGCTTGGCAATGGACAAGTTGGCGATGGGTAAGCCGCGTGGCTTGACTAGGTCATCTCCAATGCCCCTGGTATCGATGGAGACGACACTAGTAGAAAACATGGCTTTCATTCGGGCCTGGCCAACCCATTAGTCCCGGTCTACTCAAGAACCGGGCCCCATGGGGGCATTCGTCCCGGTTCGTGAGCCCAGGGGGCCGGCCGGGGCCTCATGGGCATTGGTCCCGGTTCGTATGGATCCATTTGTCCCGGTTCCTGGCACGAAAGGGGACCAATGGTCCTCGCTCCTTGCCCACAACCATTGGTCCCGGTTCGTGGCTTGAACCGGGACAAATGAGTTGCCTATATATACCCCATCGCCACAGCAGAGCACTCCACAGTGCTCTATTTTTTCTGGCCGGCGAGGGGAGGGCGTTTGGGTGCTCTAGCTCACCTCCTATGCACATGAGGTGTTCGATGAAATGTTTGAGCCACGCTAGTTAATCATTCTCCTCTCGAAACTCGACCTCTGAGCTCCATTTCCCCCGAGATTTGGCTATGTTTAGCGGTCCGTCACATCCTGTCCCCGTCTTCACCGCCGTCGATCGCCCGTGCCGATCTCGTCGTCGGCACCACCGTGGTGAGCCTCTTGTTCTTATCTTTTTTCTGAAAGAAAAAAATTCTTACTTCAGATAGATACTTGTCTAATTTTCTTACTATTATTATTTCTTTTTATTATATAGTGCGATGGTTTTGGTATCCGCCCCCATCGGCCCTCGTCCTGTCTACGATTCGGATGTGGTATATATTATCTTTTGATAACTATTTGGTTCATTTATTGTTTATGAAAATTATGCAGACCAACGTGACATAGATTTTATTTATCTAGGAGGTGGTTAAACCGGTAATTCCAACCGACTCTATTGTCGAGAGGTTAAATTTAGTTGAAGAATAAAACAATTACTTGAAGGAAAAAATAAGAAAAATTGAGGAGGAGAAGATGATATTGGAGTTGCATGTTGCGGATGTCGTCGATGATCACAAGATCAAGATGGATGCAATGCGGTTGAAGATTAGAAAGATTAGAAATTATGCCATTCATACCGAGGCTTGGTATCGGTATGCAGTTGGATCAGTTGTTACTTTGGTTGCGATTATGATCGCATTTGTTTTTTTATATAAATGTTTTACATAATTTCAATGTATGGTTTAATTAGATGCTCCAGAGAGATATATGTTGCACATGCTATGTTGGTGAAATCCCTTTGTAACCATGCCAACTTGGAACCTTTTCAGAGTTCATTTCAAATGCTTTTCAATTTCATGGTCTTATAGCTCAAAATAATCAGTAAATGCCTGAAAAATAAAAAATAACATCAGAAAGGGTTGTTAATTGATGATGTGGCTTTGAATGGTGCATTTTGAACACAGAAAAACTATCGAGTTCAAATAAGTTCAAAAAAATGAAATCCCTTTGTAACAGACGAGTTTCCATATGAAACCATGATACTACGAAGGAGATTGTCTGTTTTGTACACGAAGTGCATCCAGTTTTTGCCGTAACCCTCTGTACTTTCTTGCACATGCCATGTGGGTGAAATGATGATACCATGCCAACTTAGAACCTTTTCAGAGTTCATTTCAAATGCTTTTCAAAACATTATAAGCAACCTCTAGTATTATTGAAACTAAAATTATATAAAATTGATACAACTAAAATTATCAAAGTATTTTCTGTTCAAAAGCATTAAAAGCAAAAAGAATTTTCATAAAGAACTTTTTTTGTTAGAAAGATTAATAGCAAAAAGAATTATCATAAATAAAATTAGTAAGTAATTATAAACAAAATAAACTAAAATAAATAAGTATTTTGTTGTAGGTAGAAACAAAACAAAATAAATATAAATAAAACAAAAAACA
>NC_057801.1:44020929-44024341 GCF_018294505.1 Triticum aestivum | reverse complement strand
GCCCTCTCGCTCGATCAGAACTCTCGAGGATACCCAAACCCTAGAAAAAAACGATGTTGGTCTCCTATCCCCTCCTACCGCGCCCCTACCCGATAAACTCTCTCGAGGCCACCCAAATTTACCAAGTTAAAAGAGCGTTGTCGTCGAGGCCACCCCAAACCCTTGAAGCGTTGTGTCGAGGCCACCCCAAACCCTTGAAGCATTGTCAAGGTCACCCCAAACCTTAGAGAAGCAACGTCGAGGCCACCAATACGATTCCTTATTGTGATTAGCTAGCTAGTTCTATGTTTGCCACTAATATATATCCATATGTCATGTTTGAATAATAATTGCCATGTTGAAAATATTTGCAGAAACTACGGAGAACCCCCGAGACGAAGCAACAGAAGCGATGTTGGGGGACATAATCGCAAAAGGAAGTGATGTCGTTGCGTCGTTTCTAAACAACACTAATGGTCTGGAAGGACGGGGTAGTGAAGAAGAAGGCTATGATTATGATGGCTCCGGTGACCCATTAATGCCGGTACAAGAAGAAGGCTATGATTATCATGGCTCTGGTGACCCAATGAAGGTACAAGAAGGAGACCATGATGACGGCTCCGTGACCGAACCGAGTCCGGCCAGGTATATATATTAGTTAAGCCCGTGCTGACTAGCTAATTGATGCATTCATTGTTTTCATATGTACACATATTAACTAACTCTCGTCTTTCTTCTTTTCTATAGCCCTCCGGATCGAGCACAACATCGGTAAAGAAACGAGGCCCGAAGAAAAAGTTGCGCTCGGATGAAAGGTTTGAGATCACAGCAATCGCGCGCGATGGCAAGCCGATTGAACCCATCCAGACAAGGGATGCATTTCGTGCTCAGTGCGGCGTTCTTGTTAGGAACAAGATACCGATCAGTATCCAGTAATGGTTAAAGCCTAAGAAAGAAGACCCTGAGGTGTCTTATGTCTTCGATATGCAGAAAGAACATCTTTGGACAACGCTTAAGGAAAATTTCACCCTACCGCCAGAGGAGGATCCGGAGAAGCCAGTTAAAGAGCAATTGATAAAGTCTCATGCTCTTAAGAAGATGGTAGAACTATTCAGGAGGTGGAAGAATGAGCTGAAAACAGATTTTGTCGATGAAGAAAAGACAACAGAATTCACCGGAAAGTATGAGAAGATCAGAGATCACTGGCCCGCATTTGTGGCCCACAAGACATCGAAAAAGAGTAAGAAGATGTCAGCAACAAACAAGAAAAATGTTGGGAAGAAAAAGCATCACCATCGCATGGGGTCAGGTGGCTACCTCAAAGCCCGACCTTTGTGGGACAAGGCTGAGAATGACCTGATTGCTAAAGGGGTCAAACTAGAGACATTGAACTGGCCAGACCGTTGCCGAACTTGGTTCTTTGGGGTTGGCCGAACCTTGGACCCTGTATCAGGGAAGTGCGTTTGGATGGAAGAGCAACTGTGAATACCCGTCAGGAGGCTTTAGGAGTATACCGAGAAAGCGCAGCAAGGGATGTTCGTTCCAGACAGAGAGAACGACAAGCTCACAATGGCCCTCGGGAATCCTGAGCACCCTGGACGGACACGAGGCACAACAGGCTCCATTCCGTGGAAGGCTGGGTTTCCGGACGCAGGGGGTTACAAAAGCCAAGAGAGGAGGAAGAAAGTGGAGCATAGCCAACCGCAGGCGCTGCATGAAAGGGTACAAGGGCTAGAGGAAAGAGAAGCAGATCGCAGCAAACGACCTGCCGAAGCTTCCCTTGAAGCTACCCCGCAATCTCAGTGGAGAAGCAGCGTGGCTTCCACCGAGAAGACTCAGCAGCTGGAGCCTGTCTTCACGTCTCCATCTAGCTACCCCGTGGATTCTATCACGGAGTCTCAACATTGCCACCTTATGGCGCGATGGATGACATTGAAAGTCAAGGCGGCTGTTGGCTCGTTTTTACCTACTGAACCTGGCACAACCTACCACGGACGGTCGATTCCAGAAGGATATGCTAGGGTGATGGTGGATCAAATAACGGATGGATTTGAGGACCTTGAGCTTGACCACCCTACGGGTGAAGGGGAGATTCGGCTAGGTTCTTTTCCGAAGACTCCATGCCTATGGCGGAAGGAGCTCATCAACCTTCCGAAATGGACGCCTCCGTCTCCTCCTCCTCCTCTGGCGAGTCAGGGCACTCCGCCTCCTCCTCCGACGAGTGATCGGGGCACTCAGCCTCCTTCTCCGGAGCGTGGCGGCACTCCGCCTCCTTCTCCGCTTGCGCAGGAGCGCCCTAGTAGCCAGCCTCCTCCTTCTTCGCCTCGTCAACAAGGGCGGAAGAGACCCGCCGCTGCTTCGGCTGCTCCGGCAATCCGTCCTTCTCCTCCGCCTCGTATGAAAGGAAAGACAGCCGCAGTCGCTCTGTCTGCTCCGGCGTCTAGCAGTACAGCCAGAGGCAGGCAATATAGATACGGTCCTTCTGTGAAGACTCCAGAGAAGTTACCATACGAGAGGAGCCAGTAGGAAAACACGAAGATCGTGCAAGCCGAAGTGGGCAACTTCTTTGAAGGGGTGAAAGAAAAGAAAAATCCACCTCCGAAGGAGAAGATATATCCGGTAAAAGCGAAGCATACTCTGGCTGCCCTGAAGAAACCACCAAAGTCTCCGGTGAAAGGCAACTATGAATGCATTACAAAGTCATTTATCGAAGCGGAGCGGTCAGGAAGTACTGTCAGTGGTCAAAGGTTAGTAGAAGTAGAACGACGAGCTGGGAAAAAAGTTGCCCATCTCGGCGAACAAGCGAACCAATCGTCCCCCCCCCCCCACTCCAGGTGTCTAGCATCGTCGCTAATCATCCGGGCAGGACAATGGTGCCCGGTTATAATGATCTTGGAGATTACCTGCCCGACGATGCACATTTTGATATAATGGAGGTGGACGAACACAAATACGAGTACGGGAAGTCTCTTGTCAAAGATGAAAGATCTTTAACAACAATGATGCAAAGATTCCATGATTGGTATATGAAAACCTGTAGAGAGTCTGAGGGGAGGAATATTTTGACGCTGAGAGTTAGAGAGGAGCATGACCTCGTTGGAATTGAACTGTTGAATGTTTCATTTGACGAGCGAGTTTTTCAATCTAAAGGCCCTCGATAAGTTAATGATCACTTGCTACTGCCTGTAAGTAGTACTACTTTTGTCATTAAGTCTCTATATATAGGTCAGCTCTTTCATTGCATGTATTTTTAATTATCCTCACTATATTATGCAGATTGAAGATCGCCGAATTGAAGAAAAGACAAATCGGTGATATTGGGTTCATTAACACAAATCTCATATATGCATATATGGTTAAATTCCAGGCCAAAGATACTGAGGCCAAGCTGCTACAATCGTTTGTATTAAATCAAAACAAAGCTATAATACTC
>NC_057801.1:44013030-44020919 GCF_018294505.1 Triticum aestivum | reverse complement strand
GAGGTTATAGTAATGTAATTGATGAGTTATGCATGCGTGCTTAGGTTTCACTATATTCTCCTAGAGATTAAGCTTGAGCAGGGACTAGTAACCATCTTAGACTTGAGACGAATAGATCCCAAGGAGTATGCGGGCATGACTGCAATTCTAGAGAAGTAAGTTAAATCGATCATTATCGCACCATATCGGCAACTTCAATTTGTTCATTTCCTGATATCAAGTAATTGTTTTCTTTGTCTGGCAGGGTTTGGAATAAATTCACCTCAAAAACTCCGGGACTGCCGAAGAAGCTGGAATTTAGACACCCGAAAGTAAGTACTATAGTAGCATGTTCCACGCATCTCCTAGTGATTCAAGCGCTAGTTTCATCAATATCATTTAGCATGCTTGCTAATTATCAGTTTGATTGACCTCTATTTCTTGTAAAGTGGTTGTGGCAGGAACAAGGGAATAATTACTGTGGATACTACATTTGCGAGTCCATCCGCCACATGACCTGTGAGCGGGGCTACTCCGACAAACAATATGAAGTGCGTAAATAATAATATTCACAATTTTATTTTATTACCATAATTTGTGTTCAGTTTCATTTATTCATATATATGTATTGACCCCCTTCTTTAAAATAGATATTTCGGATGCGGGATGAACTCCTACCACCAGATCATATGCGAGGAATTCAAGAGGAATTGGTGGCATTCTTTCTTGACCACATGATCGCTAAAGACGGAGAATACCATGTGGACCCTGAGTTCATTTGGAATTAGGAGATTATATAGTAAGAGATAATTATATTGTATATATGTAGCTAGTAGCGTCGGATAGATATACAAGAACTTGTTGTTCGACCAATCTCTCAGAGAAGGAGAGTTGGTCGATATCACTTCTCTCTGTATGCATATGTTCATGACGATCTTTTGTTTCCTTCATTTGCTTACTAGCTAGCGTGTCTAGTCCTCTCTATACGTATAGTGCGTAGCGTCGACCAAGCACGGAGATAAGAGAGGACACTTCTCTGTATTAATTAGCTAGCTAACACAATATATGAAACACCTAAATTAACCCCCCAAAACCCCCTAAACCATTCCCCCTTTAAAAAAACAAAAATCCCAGCACCTGAAATGCTGACGCGTGGATGCCTATTGGTCCCGGTTGGTGCCACCAACCGGGACCAAAGGGCCCCCTGTCTGGGCTCGCCGCACCGGCCACGTGGAGGCCCATCTGTCCAGGTTTGTGTAAGAACTGGGACTAAAGGTCAAGTGCATTAGTAACGACCTTTTAGTCTCGGTTCCAAAACCGGGACAAAAGGCCCTTACGAACCGGGACAATTGGCCCTTTTTTTACTAGTGCAAGCTGCCGGATGATTGGCCCCGGCGGCGTGTGGCGTGCTCGCACCGGCCAAGGCGATGTGTGCGTTCGTGCTCAAGGACCCTGGTAGTCCCTTGTAAGCATCCAAGGTGACCACACCACTCATAGCTCCATCTTGGCCATCCTCACTGCCATTGCCTTTGAGTTCAATATAGGCCACCCTATTTCTTTTCCTTCTGAACACTGTCAATTGATGAAGGTGTTTGTGGCTGCTAAAATTAATGTCTGAATGTTCCAAATCTGCTGCTCTGAAGGTGCCAACATTCGTGAGGCAATTTGCGAATGATGGGTTCAGTAGTAAGTCAAATCTGCTGCCATGTAGTTTTCAGCCAGACAAGATGATGTTCATGCCATTTTCTTAACTATGTCACCCATTTTCAGCTATTGTACTGAGAAACAAATTCTAGGAATGAATGAGTAATGCACTTACGGATGCGAGAGTGCATCTTATCAGAGATGGAAAAGTCTTGCTTTGCTTAATTACGCCTGGACATGCATGGTAAGAATAAAATCCCGATCGATTACAGTTAAAGCAAGTTGATTCTACCATCACTGAGAACAAGCTTGTTTTAATTGAGAGTATTCTATTGGAGCTCAGGTAGTTTTCCTTGATCCATGGACTGGCATGTTTTACATAATCTTGTTACTGTTCGAAGTGGGCATCAAATAGTTGAGTCTTATAGCCTTTTTTGGTGTGTTGATATTTGAAAGGGGAACAGAGCAATGTTGCACTCTTGCTGTTGTTAGAGCACATTATTTTATAGTTAATGATGCTATATTCCAAACTGCTTTTTATTCTGCTCATATGATATTGCTCATCTTTTGTTTTCTGTCGTGATGCCTCGTGTATTTAAAGTAGATAATGCTATAAATTTAGTGTTTCTTGAACATGCCCAAGGAAATGGATAAAATCTAGATGCTAAGTTGACTTTTTCTTGTGGATTCGCCTATCGTGAAGATGCACAAAGGGTTAATAGATCAAGCATTGGATGCTGGCAAAATAGGAGTTCCATCACCATATGAAGAAAGTAATTCCTACGATTAGGAAGCTGCTATAAATACTGAAAACGACGATGATCGTAATCACAAGCATCGTGAGACCACTCCCATGTTCCTGCACTTTAGTGTTATCTCAAGAGCAACATTGAAATAGTATGCTCCATTACTTCACATTTTTTTATCATGAGGACCACTACCACGTTGTGTTAATATAACCATAGCCTTGAAATGTGTCCTCTAAGTGTTGTTACCATTGATGATTTGATTTGCAATTAACATTCTTCACAATACCCTGTCCAAAATCCTAACTGAGTTGCAATTAATGTGATTGCATTTCTAGCTTTGTTTTAATTGCCAGAAGTTTATGCATAAAATAGAATTGGCGAATTTTTTAAATTCCTAATTAGACAGTAGTAGCTTGGGAAAAAACTATGTGCTACTACTATTTAGGATATTAGTAGTGTGTGGTTATCATAAATTGTATTAGCACGGGCGCAAAAATAGTAGTAGCATGGATGGCACCCGCGCTACTACTAACATTTTAGTAGCGTGCGGTGGCACCCGCACTACTACAAACTTTTTAGTTGTGGTGCGACACTAGTAGATCGAGGCCTGCGCTACTATTAGAGAGTTTACCCACGTCACTACTAGGCTTTTCCCTAATAGTGTCAATAGATCAACGATACATATTTTTTAAGCGCTGAGAATTACCATGGAAGTCTGTAATTAGTAATAGATAGATAGACCGATAGATAGATATAATGATGTATGATTAAGAAATTTAGAAATAAGAACACATAACCTACAACAACAAGATATTTTCATGTCACCTATTGAGCGATATATTCACCGCCCGTAGTGCAAAAATAAGTTGCGAAGTTTTTCCTTTTTGTTGCATAAAATTTATTGAATATTAACCAAATCTTCACTCTACACAAGCTAGTGTGGTCATTCCGTTGGCCTGTGTACAGAAGCATCGTCTTAGTAATTTCTAGTCTATTTGCATCTTACATTATGGATGCCTATAAGTGCCACACGTGTGGGCGTTAAGAAGTCTACCCACACATTTTGTGTGGTGTATAAGAGGAACAACCCACACACCTACGTGTGGGCAAAACAAGTAATGCCCACACATCCCTTTTTTCCCCTCCCGATCCCACTCACACGCGTACGTGTGGGCGAAGTAGATAACGCCCACACGCCCCGTATGTCAGACCTCGTACCTCGTGGTCCCGCACGCTATGCGTAATAGTCACCGCGCGCTTGCAATTGCCATGGTCCAGACCCTCGTTCATGTTCGTTTAAAAGCAGTTGCCATGTCGCTGAACTACGGTCGCCATGTCGGACAACTACAGTTGCCATGGTTGCTCAACTACAGTTGCCATGTATGGTCTGGTCTAATGTAGTTGCCATGGTTTCAAAACTTTAGGAGTTGCCACATACTAACACTAGGCAGTTGAGAGAGTTGCCATGTGCTCACAAAAATGCTAGGGCAGTTTCCATGTAAAAGGAAGAGTTGTCATCTGCTTACGTGCACGTTAGGGCAGTTGCCATGTACCATGCAAAAACACATGACAACTCGGTAAAAGAGAGTTGTCATCTGCTTACATGCACACTAGGAAGTTGTCGTGTACCCTGCAAAACACATCGCAACTCGGGTAAAAAGAGAGTTGCCACCTGCTTATAAAGCACACTAGGGCAGTTGCCATGTGCACTGCAAAGCACATGGAAACTAGCAGCTTGGGTGAGGGAGAGGAGACAGGCGTGTGGGCGAGATGGCAAATGCCCACACAATAGCCCTTATGCGTGCGTGGAAAGTGGCGTGTGGGCGAACTGCTGAACGCGCACACACCAGTCCCTCCCGTGTGGTGAAACGGCCGTGTGGGCGACTGGGTGAATGCCCACACATCAGACCAGTCCTAAGTGGCACTAAAAAGATGCCAAGATTCATGCGCTCACGAACGGACGCGGATCCACACGTGTGAGTGAGATGCAAACACCCATACGTGTGGGTGTTAACATTTCTGTACATTATTCATACATAATCCATTATGTGTAAAAAATACATGACAAGTTAACCAGAGAAAAGATACACCTCTGTTAACACCATGGATCATAGCGGATATACCCCTTGGTGTCGACGACGAAGCTTCAGAACGCGGACATGAAGCCGTGCAAGTTGATGTTTTGAGACGCGCATGACCGGATCCCATCCGATCTAGAGGTCCATGAGTGCCATGCACCAATCCGTGAACACCGTCGGTTGAGGAGTCCAGAACTTGCCGGCTGCCAGATCGAGGACGACCGGCACCTGGAAGATCGGCAATTTGGATAGGAGAATACCACTAGGGTCGTCGCGCTACCATCTTTTCCCATCGCCGTCTCCCCACACAGGCTGATCTCCACCTCTTGCAGTACGCCTGAAGGAAACCCCACCTCCTTTGGATATGGGCCTGCCGCCACCGCAGTAGAGGCCAGTGGCAGTGGCGGAAGGGGAGGCTGCAACAGATGGCTGTTGGCGGCGGCATGGAGTTTTGCTCCTGGCGTCGCCTTGGGAGTGATGTGCACGTGTGATCTGTCTCTTGCAGATTGGTCTGTTGTAATGAAGGCATCTTGCCCCTTATTTATTTTTCAAGAACATGCATGAGCATTGCATGTCCTTTGAAAGGGGGTTACCAGCCGGACTGTAAGACAAGGACGGACGTAGGCAACATGCATGAACAATGGACGCAGGCAAGGTGGACTTGCGCTGAAAAACCCTAGCGTTCGGATCTAGCCAGATGGATCATAGGGTTGCGGCAATGCGGGTGTTGAGCTCTCTATGCCAGTTAGATAGAGTTTAAGCCCCTATCGTCGGCCACTAGTCTGCCAAGGAGGCAGAGCCATCGGGTGTGAACCTGTGCAAACGCAGGGGGAGGAGCATTTGATTCAAAACTTCCCTGGAAAAGGGGCATCCAAGCAGCATCTGCGTCGTGTCTTCATCCACATGGCAGCATAGCTGGCAAAGCCTGGTATGAGGCAGGTTTCGGCGCGTGAGCCTATCCGCTGTCCATAGTCGACCTCGCACCGCCAACCTAACGAAGTTCTTGATCTCCATGGGGGCCATGCTCTCCAGATCACATCAACACAAGGAGCCCGCTCCTTCGTGAGGAAGAAGGCGGCATATGTTTCGCGAGGAAGAAGCCCGCTCTCATAGCTCCAAGAATTCCGCTATCCCTGGCACGGAGGGGGTGCGGTGGATCTCGTCAACCCATGCGTTGCCAAGAAGGGCTTGCGCCACGCACATTGCCCTGCCTGCGGGCCTGATGAAGGGAAGCTGGTGGGGAGCGATCTGCGCGACACTACGACCGTCGATCCACCGGTCATGCCAGAAGTTTACTCGCTCACCATTCCCAATCTGGCAGCAGAGAGCTGCAAGCGCAAGGCTCTGACTCGCAGGTGGAATGGGTATTTACAGCCCCAGCCAAGGCTTGTCCAGCGCCGTCTTCTCAGACCACACCCAACGCATGCGGAGAGCCTCGTTCAGCAGGGGCTTGCCCCTTATTTCAATGGTGCCAAACTAGAAGACCCTTGCATGTGTTTTATTTCGACCGGATTTAATTATAAAGAACTATTGGATCAAACTTTCCTGACCATATTGTTTATGGTTTTGATAATTGTCAGCCGACTGAGAAAGTAAGTCTCAGTTGATTCTATTATCATCAGATATTTTGGTTTATTTCTTTATTGAGGGCTTCATGCATGTCAGCTGCAACCCGCTTCATTCGGCCACTCTCTTGGGTCTTGCTTATTCCTGGGCCTAGACCTAGAGATGGCCTTTGCTTGTTTTCAGGTAGAGAACCTACCGGTAGAAGGAAACGTAGAGTTTTTTTTTCTTTTCCATTAGTGTCCATAATCATATTCCTCTTCACTTATTTTCCTCGTGGCGTCGTGTATGGATCGAGACCCTGCAGCAGTGGCACATCCTAGGATGAAACATAGCGGATCCGTCTTCAAATATGCACCTCTCGAACTATGTTCCCTATGATGTCGTATGTGGATCGAGAAACTATAGCCACACGACAACGGAACAACAGACCCGCATGACGTGTGTTATAAGATCCTGGTGCACCGAAGCCATTTGTTAAATGAAATTTATGTCCTACTACCTCCGTCCTGATTTATTGGCCCCGTTCGCATTTTGTGCTTAATTTTGACCTTAAATTTAACTAATAAAATGTTAAAGCATGAAATAAAAAAATATCACTACAAACTATATTCAAATATGAATAAAATGATATAATTTTTTATGACATGCATTATTATTTTCTTAATTAAGTCTATCGTGAAAGTTTGGCGTAAAATACTAACAGGACCAATAAACCTGCAGATGGATGGAGTAGTTAGTACTAATACATTGTTATTTACTCAAACACATTATTATCATATAAACTAAATCAATACAGCATTAATGAATGTTAATCTGTGACATGGAACAGAGTAAGGAAAGGCGGTTTATCGCCCGCCCTGCACGGCCATATGTACTGTCAGATTGGTTTACTTTAGGCTGGCCATAGTGGAGGTAACATAACCGGTAACATGCACTTGGGACTAGCAAACATGCTTAATTATGTGGCACACAATTAAAGAAGAGAGAGGGTTAGAGTAACATAGGTAGATATCATATCATGTTAAATGCTATACTACTTTGTGTCATGCATGGCAATAAATATGGTCAGCTATGATACTACTTTATGATACCATGCACTATGGAGGTAGTATCATATACTAGTATCATATGCATGATACTAGTATATGATCCTCCCAAATATGAGTAGCCTTAGGCTACTTGTAATGGGGTGTATTATATAGTAGTATCATGCATATGATACTACTCTACGATACTACATCCATAATGCAAAGTATCATGTGTTGGTATCATAAAGGACTACATTTATTGACATGCATGACACAAAATAGCACATCATTTAATATGATATGGTATCATAAGAGCATGGTTAATAAGAAAGCCCGCTGCTGGCTATATATGAGTGCCATGTCACATAAAGCCTTCATAAAAGCCCACTAGTAGAACAGATTAGCTATAGTCTAGCTATTGGTATTTAATGCTTGCAAGTGGGGAAAGGCAAAGAGAGACATGTGATTGGTGAGAAGAGAGGAATGCCGGCTCACAAGAGTACATGCAGAATTCTTTTTCTTGTTTCTTGTGCTGGAGCCGGCGCTAGCTGAATCGCCCGCCTCCTTCTCTTTCCTTCATTCTCTCTCCTCCAGCAATGACTTTGATGACGTGGAACAACATATAGCCAGCTGACTAGGACTTATTGTACTTGCTCTAATATGATACTCAAGCCTCTCTTTTTTCATTTAATTCTATGCCACATCATCAAAATTGCTTAGTTGGCATGCATGATACTACATATGATACTCCCATTACGGGCAGCCTTAGTAATCAAGCACACCGTCGTAAATGCACTCAATTCCATGACCGGTCACTTGTATTAATCTGTTGTGCATACGCCATG
>NC_057801.1:44005413-44012483 GCF_018294505.1 Triticum aestivum | reverse complement strand
CACCACCACCACACACACACACCCCCCACGACAAAAGTCCTCCCGGTACAATCACATAGCGAATCTATCCTTCTTATCATCTTCAGTTGACTACTATTTCTAGCTAGATCAAGACGGCCCATGTTGCAGTTGCTCAGCTTATGCTGGTCGCCCTAGTGGCCTCTAGCTATGCTCCTCGTAGCCACCGACGCGACCATCTCCTGTGGACAGGTGAGCTCTACCTTGAATCCCTGCATCTCCTATGCCAGCAGCAACGGCGCCAACCCGACTACGGCCTGCTGCAGCTGTGTCAGCAGTGTGGCCAGCGCAGCACGGAGCACCGCTGACGAGCAAGTGGCGTGCAAGTGCATCAAGAGCGCTCCCGGTGGGCTCAACGCTGGCAACGCCGCCGACATTCCCTTCAAGTGTGGCGTCAACATTCCCTACGCCATCAGCTCTTCCGTCGACTGCTCTAAGATTTGTTGATCAACCAATGGTCACCATGTGTACGTTGAGGTCACACACACACACACACACACATGAATAGAAGCCTTCGTATTATCTCATGGACGAGGAGGTGGCGGATGAGGAGGAGGATGAAGAGGAGCAGGTGGGGCAGGAGGAGGAGGAGGAGGAGGGGGAGCAACTTTCGAAAGCAGAGCCCGTGAAGAAGGAGGCAGTGGAGCCAGAGGGGAGTAGGTGGAGGTGTGGCTGTCTGCGGGCTTCGCCGTGGCGGATGCCAAGGTGGAGTACGAGGCCGCCCAAGCGATGGAGATGGTAGAACATACCGCCGTCCACGAGTCCATCTAGGACGAGGTCTATGTCGAGGATAACTGACAGTTCATCGGAATAAAACAGGCGGCGGTGGAAGCACTGTTCATCGAATTGGATGGGAAGGCAGAGGTGGAGGAGGGGCCAGAGTCTTCATAGGCGCAGGAGCTACCGCACTTTCCCATCTACCTAGCCCCAGGCAAGGAGACCGTCAACATCTCCGACAATAGTTCTTTTAGCTATGCACGTAGTACATAGGTTTTTATTTACATGGCTGTGCTATTTGGGTACGGAGGTACGAAATTTGAGTTTTATGGTTGTGGCGGACGTTTTCGCTGTGCTGTCCGGTCACCGTACGTCCCCTACACCATCGTTGCTGGATCTACGCTTAGTACGTTGAGGTCACACGCGCGCGCGCGCACACACACACACACACACACACACACACACACACACACACACACATATATATATATATATATATATATATGAATAAATGCTCTCATATTATCTCACTGCGTGAGAGAGAGAGAGGAGTACGTACGTCCAAGCAGCTCTGCATGACCGGCCACACTGTTGTATCAAAATTACCACACGGGGCTGTTAATATTTCTTCATGGACCTGTGTGTCGGCTCATACAGGTGGAGTTCCTTATGTATCTCCCACTCTCATGCCAGTTGATTCATGTCAGGTTGTTCCTACATGGTTTGCCGATTGTTTTTTGACACACATATTTGAATGAGTATCCGTATTATTTGCTATCCCAACGATGCATGGTCACTGTTTGTTCTTCTGTATTGTTATCAAATTGTCTTATCTAATTTAATACTCATGCTTCTTTGTAGGGAGGTGCTAGATGACTCCACACAAGCTTTGAAGCCCTGGATTGAAACCAGGAGCGTAAATGCGTATTTAGTTTCCTCTGCTCCGTAAAGAAAAATGTGTTTTCTCTATTATGCATTTGATTTCTCAGGTAGTGTTATTCCCACTCAACTTTTTTAAATTTGGTTGATTGTGCTCTGGCAGATTGTCTTAATGCTTCCTGCTATAAACTTCTTTAATACCTACTTGGTATACTACATAGTAAAATGCAGAAGATTGATTTACAACAGGAGTCACCAGACAATACATAGTAAGTATCTCAAAATGACAATTTGTATATAATGTTTTATGTCATCTCCAATTTAGAATCTCTGTACTTAATGTGTATATATACATTGGTATGTATGTAAATTATATCAGATTAATTATGCCGTACCACTATATTTAATAGAAGTATCACATAATGCACATTTCACTATCTTAAGATCATATATCTACTATGCAAACATAGGAATCCAATTTATGTATTATCATATATGCGTAGGACTAAGAGTTCTCGCAGCAACACGCGGGGCATCATCTAGTTCTTTATCATTTCGTCTGCCTTAAGATCATATATCTACTATGCAAACATAGGAATCCAATTTATGTTTTATCATAATGCACATTTCTCATATTATCTCACTGCGTGAGAGAGAGAGGAGTACGTACGTCCAAGCAGCTCTGCATGACCGGCCACACTGTTGTATCGATGTTTGGTTGTTCCTCCACTCCCCGAGTTTGCTGTACTTTGTACCATGTGTACTTTTGATATATGGATTGTATACACAGCTGATCAGCTCTACTTGCGTGTGCATGTTATTCAGCACTTTTGATATATGCAAGACTGGCAAAGCATTCCATTCCAGTTTGTTGCTCCAAGCAAGACGTAGGAATGAACCCAACAATTTACTAGGAATGGAACTATGGCATTTCACTCATTTTGGTTCCTCAACAAAACACACCCTAAAACTGTTTCAGAACACGCAGAATTCTAGTGAATGCAACCACCAACAAAAACTTCTACTGGCTTAATTATAAGAAATCCGAATATACTTAGAAATGCTTAAATCACCATCATCCAATACACTGCAATATACTTCTAGACAGATTAAGGTAAATTTCAAACAGTGTACATGAAAGATCATCCAGCGAGATGTCATGTAATTAGACACTGGTTGTTAGCTTGTAGGGCCCAAAATTGGAATACTCTTGGTTGTGATAGTACGTACAATATACTTCATGTTTGTTATAAATTGATCGGAGAGTATGAATTTGTAATTATGGATCCAATCACAGTAATAAACCGGCGTTCTGACAGGGTACGATATAAGAAAGCTGAGTGGACTACTGCACTAAATACTTGCACAAATAGAAAGTTAATATCTACTTTTCGCTACAGGTGGACCATGGGAATAATAGAATTTTCTCCTTATTTACAGGAGGTGCACGGATGGATATATTCTCTCCATGCTAATTTGAGTCAGGTGTTTGAATTTTTCCAAAAATATACTATACATGAAATATATTTATATATAAGCTTTTATACTGAAGTTTGACCTTTTTCTTCTCAACATAGCTCGATCCATAATGGCTTAAGTAACCGTGGGATGATCAATTTTCTTTTTCTATGTTGTGTCCTCATACACATGAACAAAAACGACAATCATGGGTAACTTTTCAGGGGAAAAAAGATGATGCTTATTTAGTTTATGAAAAACAGTTTTGACGATGACTGTCCCCACGATGACGGTTGGTAAAGCCTTTAACTACAATATGTTGATTTTGTGTTTTTGAATTGACAGAATTGCAAGATCAGTTCAGGAAAGAAATAATGTGATGTGACCAAAATAAGCAAACATAACTTGCGGCAATAAACAATCTATTTTCATTTCATGATTGAGAGATTTATTCACTGCCTGCATTGCAACTATAAATTGCACGGATTTTTCTTATTGTTTCAGGCATTTTAGATTGAATATTAAAAACTTTAATCAGACACTATTTGAATATTACAAAATTGATGTCATTGTTAGTCTATGTTATCAATTACTTTTGCAGTTTTAGTAAATTTTAGTGATAGCCTTCAGCTTGGAGTACATGGACTAAATGCTTATGGTATAAAAAATAACAAGAAAGTTATGTTGTGTCACATTGAAAGTGGATAGTTGATCGTCAGCTGCTTGCCAATATCGCACAACCACATAATTGCAGTCTTTTTCCATCAAAAACTGTACTCCCTCCGACCCATAATAAGTGTCGCATCTTTGAGCTAAGGTTTAACTAACCTTAATTTAAAGCTGCGACACTTGTTTTGGATCAGAGGCAGTAGAATTTTCCAAATCAGTTTGGTATCCGAATTTAGATAACTATCCAACTTCGGTAGGAAATATGAACTCCATATGTTTATTGAAGTTCAAATATATATATCTAATTTTTGTAAAAATGTGGCCAAAAATGTGTATCTCAGAAATTATCTCAGTGCTAAAAGTTCTAAAATTTTAGAATTTTCCGAATACAGATTGGTATGTAAGTTTCAAAATCATTTTAGCTTTGGCAGAAAATATGAACATATATTTTGATTCAAGTACAAATAGAAATATGTAAATTTACTAAAAAAACTGGTCTAACATATTTTTCCCGAGAAGGCCTCGGTGCAAAAAGTTACGGCGGGGCACGACAAGATGTTGTGTTTCTATTCTCTTCATAGGCACCGCGCCATTGTCTTGCAAAATATATGATTTATCATTTGGTCCTTCTTATTACCATCGCATCTCCATGACATAGGTGGTTCTCGCGCCATGGAAAAAGGTGAGCTTTATAGGATAAGGGCGTCGCTGTCAAAAACTGTTTCACGGGTCTCCGTTGCACAAATTTGGGGTGTCGTAGATATTGCTAAGAGCAACTCTAGCAGACCCCGCATCCCGCCGGCCCGCAAAACGCGTTTGCAGTTCGTGCAAAAACAGCTTTTACGGGTCGGCTCGGGCTGGCAGAGATGCATACCTGCTCTTTGCGCTGCTGCATCCCGCATATCATCAGCCCACAAATATCAAATACAACATAATTCAACAATCGAAAACAAACTGAATTATTCCAATCAAACATAATACAATAATCATCCGCATTACAAATAATTATTCAAATAACTGTAGCAAATTTAAATAGTGCAATACAAAATTTGTCATGAATACAAATACAAATGAATACAAAAATAAGTCACTGCCCAGCCATTTGCCAATGGTGCTCAATGAGATCTTCCTGAAGTTGAAAATGGGTGTCTGCATTTTCAATCTCCTTGTATGTCTGAAGAAAAGCTCTAATGCCGTTTGGGTCTCTTACTAGTTTGACACGGCTACCCACATTGTCGTAAAAGAATTCTAAGTTCAATCCTCTCTCATCTTCAAGAATCATATTCTGCAGGATAACACAACATGTCATTATGTTCCTCAAGGTTTTCTTATCCCAAAAACGAGCAGGACCACGGACAATGTCAAACCTAGATTGCAAAACACCGAATGCTCTTTCAATGTCTTTTCGGGCTGCCTCTTGCACCCTTGCAAATTCACATTGTTTTTTTTGTTTTGGGTTCTTTGATGCTCTCGACAAATGTGCACCAAGGAGGGTATATACCATCTGCAAGATAGTACCCCTTTGTGTATTCATGCCCACTGATAGTGTAGTTGCAAGCAGGAGCATCATCACTAGCAAGCCTAGCAAAGAAATGAGACCGTTGCAACACATTGATATCATTGAGAGTGCCCGGCATACCAAAAAAGAAATGCCAAATCCACAAATCCTCGGATGCTACGGCCTCTAGCACAATTGTTGCATCACCAGACTTGGCACAATACATTCCTTGCCAAGCCTTGGGGCAATTTTTTCAATTCCAATGCATACAATCAATACTACCCAGCATGTCAGGCCAACCTCTCCACTCATTTGATGCCATCAATTTCTTTGTGTCATCTTCATTGGTGCCCGAAGATACTCAGGAGCGAAGACACGGATGATCACTTTCGCAAATCTACGCACAGACTCAATTGTGCTATCTTCACCAATGCGAAGGTACTCATCGGCATAGTCAGCCGGAACGCCATATGCAATCACCCGCATAGCTGCACAGATTTTTTGATATGCACTAAATCCCTTTAAGCCCACAGCATTTCTTCTTTGAGTAAAATACCGGCAATTTGCCTCGCAAGCTTCAACAATTTTCACAAAGAGAGATCGGCATATTCGGTACCTCCTCCGGAAGAGGTGTGGAGGATATGTAGGATTCTCCGCGAAATAGTCTTGCATCAACATCTCGTTCCCAAGATGGCGATTCCGAGGAATGCACAAACGACCGACAGTCGATCCTCGCCTCCTCTTCCGGTGCTCGTCTTCATGCTCCTTCACGGCTAGCGCCATGACTAATGTTTGCTGCGGGAAGTTTGCAAGCATGCTGTCAACATCCGAGTCGTCTGAATCGGACAAATCGGATAGCAAGAACTTCTCACACGGGGTCAACTCCATCTGCACGCACACCGGCGCGTCAATCTACTACACAGCTTGCAAAAATCACAAAAAAGGGACTAACCGGTGGCGGGTGATCACGGGCGGCGAAGAGGGGGTGCCCTCGGCGGTGGTCGATCCCCGACGGCGGCGGCAACGACGGGGGGCGGCTCTTCTCGCCGGATCCAGAGGTGTGGGGCGGCCCCGGGGCGCGATTCCGCCCGCAGATATGGCCGAAATCGCCGGCGGTGGGCGGGCGGAAGCAAAGGGCGGGCGGCGGCGGAAGGAGGGGGAAAGCGCACGGGCTGAAATGTCCCTCCCGCCAACTACTACTCTCCGATGCAGGGCACCGCAGCCGCGAGGGGGAAAACCGCGTTTTCCCGGGTTGGGACGGAGAATTTCCGCGCCCCCTAAATTTTTTTGCGGGCCGGGGCGGGATGCGGGGTCTTATCGGGCAGGCTTTCCGGCCCGTGCCCGCATTTTGGCGGTTATTTTGCGGGTCGGGGTGGATGTAGGGTCTGCTAAAGTTGCTCTAAGTTCCCCATGGCTCCTACTCTTACGCTTTGAATCTGTAGGAAGATGCATCTTGGTACTCCTATCTCGTTTCAAAATCACGTGCTGGTATGTTGAAGAATAGAAAGTCAATGTAAGTTGGTTTTTTAACTTTGCCCAAAGAAGTTGGGTTTTAATTCCTTGTAGCAGTACAAGGTAGGAGGTGTGTGTGAAATGAGAGAGCGGAGAAGTTTAATGACCTGCGCGGCAGAGGTGGCCGTTGGATCCATTTAATAGGCCAGCTCTATTATACACATCTACAACATCGTGGCCCATTGATTTGGTCCATGCTTGCACAATGCTCTGCCGACGATTTGAGGAGCTCGATGTGCCGACCAAAACAACGTGGGTGTGTCTAGAGACGGAGGGAAAACTTCCAGAGCTGATATCATTGTAAATTTAGTTACCACTC